>NC_056741.1:4287968-4320468 GCF_019279795.1 Protopterus annectens
TCATGCAGTTTAGTGTGTCCAAGGTCTGGGATTTGAGACTGACAGAGGTATTTTATTTAGCTGCTGACCAGAACAAAGGCCCTCACATGCAGGTTGACTAAGGCACTTTTAAGCAGTTGTAAGCGGGTTTGCATGGGTTTGCATGATGCTTAGCAATACTTAGCTAAGCGCACACAAGCTCACACTCGCGCATCCCCGCTAACTACTGCTTAAAAGTGCTTACTCCCACCAACCCCCACGCTCATTGCTTTGAAAGAAAAGAAAATGGGGAGATAGGAAAGTGGTGAAAAAGGGGCACAAAGAGGGAAAGACAGTAGGGAAAACAGCTTGGGATGTGCAGGACGGGTGTAGGAAAGGTCCATAGCTGCCCATTTCTTTAACAGCAACAGCATTGTTTATGCACATACAGTAGGGAGTAAAAAGATACCTCCATTAACATTTTATATGTACTTATAGTTTACACTACATTCCTATTGACTGCAGGTGTATATCCCCTACATGTATTATTACACTAGGCAATGTGCATTACGTTGTGAATATACAAGGAATTTGGAGGGAATTTTGAAACCTTTCACCCCTGAGAGAGGGGTGAGGGCAACAAAGTATGTTGTACTGCCAATTAAATTTCAGTTTATGTGTCCAGCGGACATGTGTGCAAAATGGGCAGCTATGTATGGGGTGTAATTTTTTTGTGGGAGCAGATTGCCTATTTTTTTTCAGGTGAGAGTGGAAGAGTAAGGGAAGTAGGTATATTTGGGGAGGTAGGTTGAGGAGGTACACAGACAAGACAAACAAGATGAATACAGGGGTGGAATATGACACATGGGGTGGGTGAACACCATTGACGGGGAAGGATGTTTGGAAATCGCAAGCCCATGAGCCCACAGATGGCAACAGTGGAACTGAGATCCCCACCCTTGGGCAGTCACCACTGCACCTTCACAGCCCAGAGGGTGGCTGTGCTGGGGGCTGTATAGGAGGAGCAGGCTCACCCATGAGTCATGCCACTCTCACCTCAAGCTGGCATAGAGGATGAGCGACTGAACGCTGGATCTCCCTATGCACCACAGCACAGAGCCAACGGAGGAGGAGGAGGTCCAGGGCTGGGCACCGGAACTGCTGGTACCAGGTGCCATCGCCAGCTGAGGTGGGACAGGTGGGTCTGCTGGGACCGGCCTTCCCATACGTTCTATGTTTAGTAGGATTTAATGACAATATGGGTTGGTAACAGCTAACAGCATTCCAAATTAGTTGTAACAGCATGCAGTAATATTCCCATTAACCCAACACATCAGAGTTCCAACAGTTGAACAGCAAGCATAACGCATGCATATATAGAACAACAGTGGACATTCCAACAGCATGCAGGATTGATTGGTGGCAACAGGCCACCAAGATTGTGGTGTTTGAACAGGGCACATGCATCAAAGTAAATGCAAATATTTATAAAACAATAGGACATATGTCCCAACAAATGTTTTCAGATTAGATATACCCATTGAGGTGTGGAATTGCATTGTTTATGCACATACAGTAGGGTGTAAAAAGATACCTGCATTAACATTTTATATGTACTTATAGTTTACACTACATTCCTATTGACTGCAGGTGTATATCCCCTACATGTATTATTACACTAGGCAACGTGCATTACGTTGTGAAATGGGTTTGGCAAGTTCCTTATATATCTGACCTGTATCTGACATACAAACTGTCCAGGATGCAGATGTTACTGCTACGTATTTATATATGTTATTTATATTTATATATCTACATATCTTGATGTGTTCAGGTGACATTATCAGTTATATTTCTACAGCCCCCTACATTTCTAGCAGCACACTGACATTTCTGGGGAACACATTAACAAGCTTACCCATGTGCCAGATTTACCTATGCATGCCAGCCATTAGCCAACAGTTGAGGACTGTATATATGCTTCACAGCTACTGGCACTCCCTTCATACACTTTATATGGGCCTGGCCAAATGTGGGTTGACAGCGCTTAATACAACAGTACTATTTATATAATGCAAGAGTACAACAACATTTCAAAGTAAGTGACACAGACACACTCCAGGAATTATACCTTTATTAATTACATTACACACTTTTCTAGAGGCTCTCCCATTTATTTGATATTACAGTGCATGCAGAAGACTTATTCAAGATGTATTATACCTTTATTAATAGGTTACAACACTCCTTTTCAGGCTCTCTCACTTATTTTATATAACAGTACATGCAGAGAAATTATTCAGAACTTATTATGCCTTTATTATTGGGCTACAACACTTTTTTTCAGGCTCTCTCACTTATTTTATATAACAATACATGCAGAATAATTACTAACCTGCCTGGTGGCGCAGCCTTAGCAGCCTATCTGCATAGGCTTGCTGATTCGCAGCACGGACACCTGAAGCTGTGAAGTAAATTAAGGGATATTGAGACATACCTGTCCATTTTATAGACTACAATAGCAATTCTTACATACTCAATTCCATGGCTACCTACTCAGTAGTGGGGCATTATCATTCCCACGGGCCTCCTGTATCCATTGGTTCAGTTGGTTCTGCTTCCGTCTCTTCAGGTCTGCGTAGTGGTGTCTGACCTGCTCACCAGTCCGAGGGATGCCTGTGGCACTGGTGAGATCATGTGCTAGATGGTTCCAGGTTTCCGCTTTGTACTCAGTGCCTTGAAACTGGCCCTGCAGGAGTCTTGCATCATGATGATGGATGAGGAGCCAAACCATCACTTTTGACTCCTCAGTGCCCCACCGTTGCACTCGAAAATGAGAGCCCTCTCCAACACCGGCCATTCTGACTACAGATGGGAGCTACAACCAGTTATGGCAATTATTCCTGCCTATGGAACTTAAATATGCCTCATTTAGTACACTTATTTGTGATTGGCCATTTTTTAAATATCTCAGCTGAGAGCACACCTGTTTAGCACTGAGTAAACTTTGATTAATATGTATATGTATGTTGACAGTGCATGAACAGCAAAAGCTGTCATGGCTTAGTGGTTCAGTACTGTGATTATGGTGTACAGTATCCCAGGTTTGAGGCCTGTCATTGCTTTTTATTTTACTAGTGGCCTGACCAGCTAGGAGGTGTGGCTGTGTTTAGCCGACTTTGCTCCACTTTGCCCAACGTTGCTCTACATTGCCCAATGTTGCGCTAGTTGGCGAGGTGCGCAGCTTCGCACAAACATGTTTTGTTTGCGCTAGTTGGCTCAATGCGCAGCTCCGCACAAAGCCATTGCGCTAGTTAAAGCAGTGCTTAGCTATGGGCAATTATTCTTAAATATGCTTAATACTGGTAAACGTTGCTTAGCAGTGCTTCACATTGCTTAAGATAGGTTACTTATGCATTCATTAGTATGCATGACCGTTTCACCTTCTTATATATATTTAAAATATTGTTCACTACTACATAGGCCATTTCAATGCATTTTAATACAATTTAAAAGGTAAATGTCAGGAATTATTTTTATGCACAGATTTCCTACAGAAAATGGAAAGGGGAGTGGTGGGCCTCAAACTGGGAATGCCTCCTCTTTGTGCGAAGGCTCTACCACTATGCTATTGCTATTTGGCTTAATTTGCATATAAGTGGTTTATTATCCTCTTCGATGTCTTAACTGCTTAGTGTAGCTAGGCAATGGGCACACCCGCGCACACACGCACAAATACGGGCAGCTATATTGGGATTAATAAAAAAAATTGTTTTACATTTTATTTTATTTGTACAGGGGTTTTGAATGTGGGGGAGTGTAGTGTTGGGGATATACACATTTGAGTGGACTCGCTCATCTCTGGTGACATTTGCAGATTTAGGCACTTGCAGGGGCATGGATATTTGGACTGCTCGGCAGTCTGACATGCCCCCTGCACTCATACACGCTCCGTGTTAGCCTTGGAGTTGAGTCAGCGTACCCTCATGAATATGCATGGCGTGCTGATGTCATACTCTTAGGCTGCCATTTCCGAGTAAGACTTAGTTAGTCTTACACGTGGGATTACTGAATCCCCCCTGTATCTTTCAAAACTTTTAACATTCCATCTGCAGTTTTTCCACTGAACACCTCATTTCAGTTAGATGTACATAGTGACTGTTTTGCTTCCATATAATCTGTAATTAACCTTCTGTGCATTGGTTTAGATTTCAGTTTGACAGAATTATCTAGAAACAAATTAACCTTTATAATGCATGATCACTGCACATCAATGGTGGTAAAACTTGACTTGAAGTTACAGTAGTTTCTTTGGGAACACAAACAATGTCTAGTATGTTCTGTCCCCTGGTAGGTTTTTTTACAATCTAAAGCAATTGTTGTTCCTGATTATATGTCATGAATATTTTGCTTACTAACATTGTTGAATCAATATTATTCCAGTCTGTTTCTGGTAAATTGAAGTCCCCAAGTAATATCATTCTTCCCTCCTGTGTTTCATGCAAGAAATATATGAATTCCTATAGGTCATCTGCACTTGACTTTGGCTGTCTATACACTCCAGCAATTGTTATATGTTCCAGGGTTGCCTTTATTGTCACAGTTACACAGTCTATATTACTGGTATTATCATTGAACATGCAATAATCACAGGTCTCATAGCTATATTTAATCTCTATCATATCACATCCACCTGATTTTTGTTAGAATATCTGTTAGAATATCTGTTACAGTAAAAACATTTATACCCTGACAGAACTAGTTTCCAGTCATTGTTCTTTAACCATGTTTCACAAACAATAATATCAATCTTGTGGGAACGTAGCAAATTTTCCAATAAAAAAACGTTATTATTAATGCTCCTAGCATTAACAACCATCAGAGATGCATCACATTTTGCTATCCGTGAACTGTTAAATTTTCGACCTGGCAACAATCCTGCCTAGTATTTGTCAAATACTGTAAAATACCTGCTGCAAAAATTATCTTCCCTGATCTTGACAAATGTACACCATCCTGTCTGAACACATCTGTACCCAAAATTAGGCTTGATGCTCTACACATTTCCATTTTTTAAAACAGGACACTTTTTCCATGTAGGTATTTACTCCCAAAAATCTTTTCATAGGCAGTGACCTGACTATCCTTTCTATAGGTGATTTGTGAAAAATATGTCTTAACAACAGTACAAGCTATACTATCTAAGAGGGCTGTCAGTTCCTGACTAACAGTCAGAGAATCTTTCTTGGTGACATCATTTGTACCGACATGAATAAAAACAGATCTATACTTCCTTACATTAAGGCATTCCAAGGTTTGTTACACATCCTTTATTTTTGCTCCTGGCAAACATAACACTACTCGATGATCATTATCATCTCTGCAAATATAAGTACCAGTTCCTCTAATAATTGAATCTCCAATTGCAAGAATATCTTTGCTGGTCATCTCTGTAGAATCTTTAGCTTCTAATTCAGTAATATCTGCTGTATCAATTGTTACGATGGAAGGATCTTCATCACCATTAGTCTAATCAATCCCACTGTTTTCATTGTATATTAAATTCTCATCCAGCTGGTATTGTAAATAGACAGCGTGAGCCATGTAGTCAACATCTGTCTTTATCTTTTTTTCTTACAGTAATGTTCTTTAATCTTTCCACATTCACTTTTGATTTATAGGTTCATAGGTTCATTTCTTCCTTTTCAGCTGCCCCTTGCCTCTTGTTTCTACCTTTTCCATTGGAAAGGTGATGCCATTTTCTGTAGACTGAAGGTTTTCTGATGGACAGATATCTTCATTCCTTGGAACCAGTGTGTTACATAACAAAGCAGAATCCTTTTTACTACGTATTGTCTTTCCTTTACAGTCATCAGTCAGTTTCTTTTTCTTCTTTGTTATTTGTTGAGAACTTCTTCCTTTCTTCCTTTTTTTGCTTTCTTCTAAACAAACCAGATCCTCAGATTGCTGAGTACTTGCATCCACAATTCCATAATTCTCAGGGGCCTCATCATGTTTCATAGGAGTTGAATGTTGTTTGCAGAAAATAGATGCATCATTTCCTGAATCTGTTCTATTTGTTCTATGCCTAACATTATTTAGTTCATCTGTCCAGTCATTGATATATTTTAAAACGGTTCTCCAAGCCATGCCAATTGCACATGTGCAATCATCATCATTACGTCTAGATTTACTTCTAACAATGGTAAGCAAATCATCCAACCTTTGACACAAGAAACATAGATCACCAGTGTTATCAGCTGTTACCTTTAAATGTGCATAGCATTTATTACACTGTCATTTATTACACTGTATAAGATATTTGTGCATTAGCAAATCGTCAATTGCATACTTATTTAAGGAATCCGTGATCAGCTTCAAATGAATAAAATACTGCAAAAAAAAGAATAATCAAAATCTAACAACCAACAGTAAAATTAAAGGTAAAACAAAATATGAATTCATAGATTAGTACTAGGCTTACAATCCTCTTGGGCCATTTAAGACTAGCCAATTACCCCATGTGAGAATCAAATCCTGCACCTTGTGTTTCTAATGCAAGCACCTTAACCATTACGCCAGCCTCAAAGTCAGGATTGTTAACAAGCAGTCCCTTCCTACCTACAAACAGTGAAAACAGTGATAGCAAATACAACATAAATTCAAATATAAATTCAAATAAAACTTCTCTTACCATTCAACTCTGCAGTAAATCACAAACCAAGATAGGATTGTTTAAATGTGCTTATTATTTTCCTTTCTGCAGTCTATGTAAATTTATAGCTGTCTAGACCCCTTGGGGTGGCTACAGCTTGCCTAAGACCTATGCCTCAGTAAGGAACCCTCTGTAAAAAACTTCTTCAAAGCCAACTTCATGCTACTCAAGTCAGAAGTGACAAACTTCATGACACCCATGCAGATGGGAACTGAAATCAACTGCTGAATCCTACACTAAGGCACTGTACGAGCACATCCACTTGTGCTTGAATCGTGCCATCCCAAATAGAACCAAGATGCTCTTCTCCAAAAAAAGGAAGCTAATCTAGTAGTCCCCTGCCATAAACAAACTTTACAACAACAAGAAGAAACTGTTGCAGAAAAGAGGAAAATCCCCGGATGGAAAAAAAACTCCCTTAATAGCCTCAGTAAGAAGCTGAGATTGCTCATAAAATCCTCCAAAGCTAGTTACGAAAATAAAATTTCCAAATATTCCAAAGATAACCACAATGCATTCTGTAGCTATGTCAAGAATCTAAATGACAATGCTCAGATCTGCTCTGAGCTACAACAGAATGGCATTAAATATACTGATCTCAAGGATATTGCCAATATCGATTCAGTGCCAACTTCACCGTCCTCTCACCCCCTAAATGGCCTATCTCAATACCAAAAGATTGCCAAATTCTGGTAATACCAGCCACACAGGTAAAAACTGCACTCTCCAAAGCTAAGAATACAGCATCCATGGAACCAGACAACATCCCGGGCTGTGTACTACATGAACTACAAAATGAAATGGCACCTCATCTAAACATCATGTTTAATTATAGCCTCACCTCAGGCTTTGTGCCCACAGAGTGGTGCACAGCTACAGTTATCCCACTCCACATGGGGACATCCACCTTGGATCCTGGGAACTACCAACCCATCAACCTGATGAGCCTCATCTGCAAGGCCATGGAATCTATTATCATGGAACTTATAAACAAAGACATTGGCAACCTTCAAACACTGGACCTAACCCAGTTGTCTCCTGAACCTGATTGACTTCTTCAAATCAGTCTCCAGAGCCATGGACAAGGGTAAGGTGGTCCACACAGCCTATCTGGACCTTGCTAAGGCCTTCAGCACCATCCCTCACTCTGGAATCATAGATAAACTTACTAAGCTGGGCATTAATCCCTACATCACTTGATGGGTTGCCAACTGGCTTACTGACAGAACCCACACTGTAAAAGTAGCCAACTCCAAATCCAGCTCCAGACAAGTGACAAGTGGAGTACCTCAGGGTTCAGTCCTGGGACCGCTCTTGTTTCGCATCTAATTCTCTGAAGTACAGGCCAACACTAAGGGACTCTGGCTAACAAAGTTCGCAGATGACTGCAAACTGGGAGCCATTATTGAATCCCCAAATGATGTGGATATTCTACAAAAGAGCCTTACAGAAACAGATGCTTGGTGCCAGAGCCATGGGCTCAAGCTCAATGCCAAGAAATGTATAGTTATTCCCTTTGGGAAAAAAACATGTACCCATGAATTACCACATAGGTGGTAGTACGCTAAACACAGAAAGTATGATAAGAGACTTAGGGACACAGGTGGACAGTGGTCTCACCTTCAATAACCACATCGCCACAATAGTCATACACTAGTCATAGGTGACTCTATAGTCAGGCACACTGATGTCCCACTCACCAGTCTAAACAAGGAGAAAGTTACTGTCAGCTGCCTGTCAAGTGCCAGGATCCGCCACATAACCCACACACTCAGGTCACTCCACAAGAAGTACAAATATGACTTTGTCATTGTCCATGTTGGTGTGAATGACCTGAGATGTACTTCCTTGGACTACATGAAAAGAGACATGGAAGAGTTCTCCGATCTTGTAGCCCAGGCAGGTATGACCCTAGCCCTGAGTAGCATTCTGCCATTGCTCAGAAAGATACCGCAGTACAAGGACAAAATGATTGACTTCAAAAATTGTCTAAGCCTCTGGTGTCATTCTAAGGGGATCAAGTATCTGTCTGCTTGTGATGACATGGTCGACAGACCACGATTCTTTGCCAGAGATGGCCTGCACCTGTTGCCTCTGGGATTCCGGATACTGGCTAAGGCTCTTGCCGTCCCTTTAGTGCCTTTTTTAGGCAAGATTCAAATGACAAATTCACCACCATAACAGGAAAAGGCAAACAAAAACTGAGAGTAATGCTACTCAAGGCTAGAAGTCTAAATCTCAAAATGCACTCACTCGAGGCACTCCTTAAAATGGAGAACATCGATATCTGTGCGGTGACTGAGACCTGGTTCAAGGTTTCAGAGAGCACTCCTGCACTACCAGGCTATAACTCATACCACACTTTTCAGCCATGTAACCTGGACCAGAACACCAAAGGCAGGGGTGTGTCCATATTCATTAAGGATATCCACACCTCCAGGCTAGTTGCTCAGCATAATGCATCCAAGGTTATCCAAGTGCAACTAACTCTGGGCAAAACTGCAATCAAAATTGTAGCTTGCTACAGATCCCCCACCATGCCCCAGGATTCCCACTCCCCTTTTCTTGATGTACTGGAAAATATTAGGGTTCAACCAAACACCCTAATAATGGGTGATTTCAACTACCCGACCATTAACTGGGAAAACTACTCATGTACCAACTTATTCACACAATGCTTTCTGGAATTCATAAACTCCAATGCCCTGGATCAACTTATCCACACCCCTGCCAGGGGCAACAATATCCTAGACCTAGTCATTACCAACATGAGTGACCGGTGTTCCACACCTGAAGTCAACTTCTCATTTGTCCAATCCGACCATAAGCTAATCACCCTTGATATCCACATCCCACCCCCACCCCCCCATTAAGGAAACCACATTAAAACATTTCTCCAAAGCCAACTTCATGCTTCTTAAGATAGAAGTGGTGAACTTCATGACACCCATGCAGATGGACAATACAGTTACGACTGCTGAATCCTACACAAATGCACTCTATAAACACTTACACGAGTGCATGGATCGTGCTATCCCAAACAGGACCAAGATGCTATCCTCCAAAAAAAGGAAGCCAGTCTGGTGGTCCCCTTCCATAAACAAACTATACAACAGAAGGAAGAAATTGTTGCAAAAGAGAGTAAAATCCCATGAGTGGAGGAGCTCCCTGGTCTGCCTCAGTAAGATCTGCTCTGAGTTGCAGCACAACTGCATGAAAATTACATAACCAACTGATATTGCCAACATCCTGGCAGATAGGTTCAGTGCTAACTTTACCCCTCCTCACCCCCTAAAGGGCCCATATCTATACAGGAAGAATGCAGAGTCCTTGTAATCACAACAATGCAGGTAAAAGCTGCACTCTCTAAAGCCAAAAACACAGCATCCATGGGACTGGACAACATCCCAGGCTGCATTTTACATGAACTTCAGAATGAACAGTCTCCCCAGCTAAGCACCATGTTCAATCATAGCCTCACATCAGGCTTTATGCCCACTGAATGACATACAGCAACATTTATCCCACTCCACAAAGGGGGAGCCACCACTGATCCCGGGAACTATTGCCCTATTAGCCTGACAGGCTTGGTCTGCTAGGCCATAGAACATATCATTATGGAACTCATAAACAAAGACATTGGTAACCTCCAAACTCTGGATCCCACCCAGTTTAGGTTTGTGAAAGGCAGATCATGACTCCTGAATCTGATCGACTTCTTTGAGGCAGTCACCAAAGCCATAGATGATGGTAAGGTGGTTCACACAGCCTATCTTGACCTCGCCAAGGCTTTTGGCACCATCCCCCATTCTAGAATTATAGCTAAACTCACTAAACTAGGTATAAATGCCTATGTCAAACCAGTGACAAGTGGAGTACCACAGGGTTCAGTCCTGGGACCTCTCCTGTTTGATATTTACTTCTCTGAAGTACAGGCTAACACAGAAGGCCTCTGGCTAACGAAGTTCACAGATGACTGCAAACTAGGAGCCATAGTCGAGTTCCCAAATGATGTGGAAATCCTACAGAAGGGCCTTGCTGAGACAGATGCCTGGTGTCAGAACCATGGCCTCAAGCTCAATGCCAAAAAGTGCACTGTCATCCCCTTTGGTAAAAACTCTGTACCTATGAACTACTACAGCAGTCTACTTAACACCAAATGTGTGATGAGAATTTGGGAACCAGGTGGACAGTAGTCTGTCCTTTGATAGTCACATTGCCACAGTAGTCAGGAAATCCTTCTATGTGGCACACCTCATCATAAAAGGGTTCTCATCCAGGAAAAAAGAGGTCATTGTTCCCCTCTGCTCAACATTCATTAGACCCATTATAGAGCACAACACCCCTTTTGGAATGTACCTCACAAGACATCTGCAGCAGCTGGAAAGGCCACAAAAGTACCTCACAAAGAGCATTACTGGCCTCAAACAGATGCCCTACACTGACCGTCTCAAAAAAGTCCAGCTTTACTCCGTAGCATATCGCCTACTCCAAGGTGATCTCTGCCTAACATATAAAGCTATGTCAAACCCAGAGCTGTTGGACATGCTACACCTAAAGAAATCCCAATCCCTCCGAGCTACACACTCTAGGGATCTAAACCTTATCACCACAATAAACAGGACATGCTGGGGGGATAGATTCCTGTCCCAGAGACTTCCCATACTCTGGAACAGGCTACCCATCTATGTCAAGCAAAGTTCTTCATTAGCACTTATCAAGAAAATCTTGATGAGTGGATGGGAAATAGGAAATACACCCTGGGGATCACTTCTGTGTCTCTGCTTGACAGTGGCACAGGAAAATAACTTTCTTGGGTGATGTAAGCCAGGGAACCTTGTTGGCTAGGCTTATGTAGGCCCTCAGGCCGATGGCCTAGCACCTACCTATGAACCTATGAACCTATGTAGATTAATTTTAAGAGTCTCAGCTTATGTAGGTCTATGTGTTTGATCTGAGCTATGTACAATTGGTTTAGTGTAGTGTTTTGTGGCACTGATACCCTTCTTGTTATTTATAATGGATTCATTTGACAGCTTTGTCTCCAATAACATTATATAACTACATCTCTCACACACAGTGCCGGATTGTTTAAATAGTACTTAGCTGTCAGCAAACATAAGACAGTTGCTAAGTTGTCTCAGAATGCCTGTTTCAATGAAGCTGACAAAATAATACAGTTGGAAAGTGCTAATCCATGGTTCCAGGTTGTTACTAATGTTGACCAAAGGAAAAAAATAGCACTATAGAGGTTTGGAGTTGTCATAAACAGCGTTCTAAGTCTGTACAGTTGAAGAACAACATGCCTCTTAGCACAAATCAAAGGCTGTTTGCACACAGAGGGAAGCATTTTGACTTGTAGTTAGGTGTTTATTTTGAGTATACTAGTAATTGTGGATAGAGAAAATTTGTTTAGAGCACCAACACTAGGTAGATAGTAAAAGATTTGTCTAGACTGACTACAAGATCAGCTTTAGACATGCAACAATGTACTGTTTCTAACTCTGGTTTATATAGCTATAACTGAGAGGTGGGAGATTAATGAGGCTCCTAAACAAAATTTGAAAATGAAAGCACCTGTGCTTGTCAAGTACATATTTGGGGAAGTGCTGTGCAAAAAAAAAAAAAAAAAGAAATTATTTAAACAGCAGCAAATTATGCCCTGTCAGCACAGCAAACAACCACTACTGCTCTAAGTAAGTTTAAAATGAGACTAGAAAAAATGTACTTTAACATAAGATTTAGTTGCAGAAGTAGGAAAAACAGTGAAAAGTCAGATAGAGAACATTAATGGATTAACAAAGGACGAACCCACAAGAGCTCTGCTGTATGCTATCTACAGAGCCAATGACATGCTGAATCTTTGATTCAACATAGTATTACTAAAAATACTGCTGCATTCTGAGTTAGCAACACTGTCAGTTTCTAAGTACACATCAAGTGAAACAGTGTTGCTCTGTGTTTTGTTTCACACTTGGAATATTGCCTTGCTGTTCCAGTTTACAAAAAAGAAAATTATGCCTTAAAATTACTTATATGAATAACTGTTGTTATACTGCTTATATTAATAGAATAATACTGGGTAGAGTTATTATTTTATGTGAAAAAAGTTTTCCGGCATAAGATATATATATATATATATATATATATATATATATATATAGAAGATCGAGCGAAGAAGACCGGACGCGAATCAGCGAGTGGCAGGGAAGAGAGAATGCCGACATACCTCACGAGTGAGGATGCCGACATGGGTAGCGACACCGACACGGACGACAGTGACGGATGATAGGATGCGAGTGAGGCTGCATAAGCGAGGTAGTGGTAGTTGGGAGATTGAGCGAAAGTGGGGGATAAGGGTGGGGTTGTATAGGTAGGGTGAGGGTGGAAGGTTGGGGGGGTTTAGGGGGTTAGGTTTAGGTTTAGTTAGGGGAGGGTTTAGGTGGGGGTTAAGTGAGCAAGTAGTGTGGAATGAAAGTTAGCTAAGTAGGAAGTTAGAGGGTTTACAGGTGCCGGTTAAGGAGTAGAGGCGGGTAGGTAATAGTGCTGACCTTAGGGTTAGTTAGAAAAGGTTTAGTGGGGGCTTGTAAGGGCTTGGTTGTTGTTGTGTGTGTGTGTTGTGTGTGTGTGGGTGTGTGTTGGGTTTTAATAATTGTTTTAATGGTGTGTTGTGTGTGGTGGGGTGGGTGTTGTGTGTGTACCGTAATTATTATTTGTTTCGTTCGTTGGGTTATGGTTTGTTGTTTATGGACTGTCGAATATGTGGTGTTGTCAGGTAGAACCATATATATATATATATATATATATATATATATATATATATTAACTAGAAGCAGGTCTAATATTGAAATGAACTAATTAATTAGAAGCATCTACAGGAAGGCAGAATTGACTACATCAGCTCCCTCACTAAAAACAAATTAATTATAGAAATATGAATTTTACCTTTATTTTTCACTGCATAAATGCTCATGAGGTTTCCTATATATTTAGGTTTACCTTGATATACTTCATGCTAAATTGCACACTTCTATATTGAGTAAGATAAAGTACTTGAGAGTGTTGTTTGTTCATTCTCACTACACATCACGGCAGTGTGTTCCTTCACAGTTTCAGTGTCTATCTTTCTCTGAGATGTCAGATTTCAGGAGAAAAGAGTTAACATTGTGCTTTGTTTTTATGATTGTATGCCCCACTTGCTCTTTCTCTGAGTTGCAACAACTTTAGAGTGACAGCAATAAAGTAAAGGGGGTAGATGTGAAGTGTGAATGTTAGGTGGGCTGTTTTCTGCACAAACAATTGTTTTAATGTTTGTTGAATGAGAATTTGATTAAATAAACTTTTGTTCTATAACATGTGAAGTGGTCCTATATAAATTCAAGGAACTAGTTTTGTGATAAAAGGTACAAGATAGTAAGCTTTGTGCTGGCTTGTTTCAGTGAGATACAATACACCTTTGTAAATATAATTTTGTGGAGTGTTTTTGTGTGGATATACTGTCAGGATAGTGCAGTTGACCTTTTTAATTTTGTTTTTCTGGCCCAAGAAATACTGCTGTATCTTTTTTATGAAGTCACTTTTTAAGGTGCAAGTAACTAACCTCATTGCTGTATTATTTCCTGGAAAGACATGAAGTTAAATATGAGTGGTTTGGCACATACTTATTGACCAGTCAAAGCTAGAAATGCAGATTTACAGTTTTAGTTATTTCTGTTAAATAGCTCCCAACTAATACATTACATGTTTGGATGTAAAACTCTGGCATTTTGTTTCACTTTGACTGCTAAATATTCATACCTTCCGTACATTCCAACCATATACATACTAGTGGCTGGCCAATCCTGGTTCACTCATCTAGAGGGTATGAGGAAGTCTAGCCTAATGGAGTATCAACTTCTTCTGTTTGGTATGTATCATGATGAGATGAAAGATTAGGAATAAGGATGACTGTTCAGAATGTTGGATCCTGCCAACTTAACAAAACTTAAAATAAAAATAAAATCCACTTTCTAGAGGAAAAACAGTCCAGTTAAGGATTTGAGCAGATGTTGATCAATGATAGACGCTCATTCTTGTTTTTTATTTTTGCTAAACTTTGCTAAGTTAGCTGCATCCAGGGCTGGACATTCTGAACAGTTATCTTTATTCTTAAATTTTTATTTATTCTAGCATGCTGTTGAGACTGCAGGTTGTGATACCAGAACAGTGTTTCATGGATTTCACTGTTTTTCATTACAAAGAGATAGGGACATCAGGAGGTCAGTGATTTTCCATCTAGTGGCATTGAGTGGTAGCTTTGTCTGTTTAGGTTGGAGAAACACTTGAGATTTCTGCATGTAGTTTTATTGGCTTGAGGATCTATTAATTAAGTTATCTTGTTTTAAGTATCTTTATAAATTCCATACAATTGGGTAGCTCTTGGCTCATTTCTACAAAGCAAAGTACTTTTATTGAATAATCACAGTTTCATAAGCTGTTTAAAGTACACTGCTGTATTTATATCTTTAAGTTTGTTTGTGGTAGCGTTTCACTCTGGACACTCCTTTACTGCGCTTTTATATTAGGAGCACTCGGATTATTTATCTAGTGACAATAGTTGTTTACCTGGTCTATCTGAGATGGGAAGCACACAAAAGGGCTCTAAGCATACTTGTCATATTGGCCAGATTGCTCAGTGACATTTCTATATTTCCAGTGCTGGTATAAATTCAGCAGATTTGCATGGATCTGTTTGCTGTGGCAGTGCCCTGTACAGATGCAAACATCGGAAAACATTGCTTATTTTCATTACTGTGAATGTTTACTGTGCTAGGTACCCTATTATAGCACCCAGGAATATTGCTGCTTAAGGACCATCTGATTTAGCACTGGGCAGCATCATGCAGATTACACTATATAAGAGCACTTCCCTCATCTGGTTACAAACACTCTACACTCCTATCCTTTCAAGTACACATTAGGACTTGCAACCATTGATGGGTACTTCCCTGCTATCTCTGCATCCAGCTTAATGGACAAGGGTATTCTGGGACAATGTAACAATTGCCTTATATACACTGACAACCACTTAATTCTCAATTAGACAAATAGGGTATGTGAGAGATGTAGTTACACTTTGACATTTGAGGCTAGACTCTCACATACAAACACAAAAAGCAACAAACAAGTTGTCAGCAACTCACAAACATCACTCACTGTACCCACAAAAGACCACACACATAGAGCCACATATGCAGAAGTGCTCAGATGTAACATAACAGAACCTCAATGGCCTGTCAGACACAGTTCTCAGAAACTCTGCATGTACACATGTAGAACATTCCCATCAGAACACATAAAGCCACATCTCCTTGTGCCTCAGCTACCAAGCCCATAAGGTGAAACACTTCATGACCCAATATTCTAATTATAGGAGACTCCATTGTGAGACACATTGATGCCCCCCTTGCCAGGTTGGATAAATGGAAGGTTACAATTAGTTGCCTGTTAGGGGCCAGGATTTGCCAGATCACACAAACACTCAGTTCATCCTAAGTACCAGTATGACTCAGTCATTGTCCATGTGGGTGTGAATGACCTGAGATGTACCTCCTTGGACTATATGAAGAGAGACATTATTGAGCTCTAAAAATTTATGTCACAGGCAGGTATGAGCCTAGCACTGAGCAGCATTCTATTGTCTCCAGGGATGGTGCTACAACACCAGCAGAAAATGATCAACTTTAACAATTGGCTTAGCTACTGGTGTCATTCCAATGGAGTCCGATACTTACCAGCCTGGGAGGACGTGGCTGATATGCCATGCTGCTTTGCCAGGAATGGTCATCACCTGTCAATCTAGGATTTTATTTATTGGCCAAAATATTATCCACCCCTATAGTGCCTTTTTAGGCAGTGCCAAACAGACAAACCTTCTAACATAACAAAAGCTACTCAGGATAAGCTAAAGGTGTTACTGCTCAGTGATAGGAGCCTCAACAAGAAACTGCACTCCCTGGAAGCTTCTCCTCATCATGGAGAATGCTGACATCAGTGCAGTTACTGAAACATGGTTCAAAGCCATGGAAAGCACTCTGGCAGTGCAGGGCTATAATGCCTTTCGTACATTCCAACCACCCACTGAAAATAAAAGAGCTAAAGCTGGAGGTGTATCTATCTACATAAAGGATAAGCAGGCCTTGAGGCTGGTCAAACAATATGACATGTCTGAGCTTCTCCGTGTCCATCTAAGTATGGGAAAAATCCATTACCATATTCCCAATTGTTACAGGTTCCCCACTTTGAACCAGGAAGCCCATATATCATGCCTGAAGTTACTAAATCATTCACCATCCAGCCCAGTACCATACTCATGGGTGATTTTAACTACCCCTCCATTAAATGGGAGGCACGCATGACCACTAATGGGTCTACTTCAAAGTATTGAATTACCACTTCATCAAATCCCACTTAATCGAGATGACATTGTCAAAAGTGCAGAACATTGAACATCTGGATCATCAAAAACTAACCCCGGGAAAACAACCCCTAACTCAACATAACAAAAAAAAAGAAGCAAATCAAACCCACCCCCTTAACTAAATCATCAAGATCACTCTGTAGTGGGAACAGGGCAAAGTTCACCATGGTGAACAAGTAGCTCTTTTCCCATGGAAAGTTTTCAATGTTCCGAGTGTTCAATGTTTGGCAATATCGTCTTGATGAAGTGGGATTCGATGTGTGGTAATTTGATACTTTGAAGTAGACCCCCACTAACATGCAGGCCTAAAGATTTCTTGACTTTGTAAATTCAAATGCCCCAGATCAGCTAGTCTGCACTCCCACTAGGGGAACAAATATACTAGAGCTGGTACTCACAAATATGGTTCAATGCTGCACCCCTTCCACAGTGTTATGTCCTCACTAGTAAGATCAGATCACAAAGTGGTGTTTCTTACAATAAAGGCAAACTAATCCCTCCACCTAACCCCAAAAACTTTATGAACTTCTCTAAGGTGACTTACTCCTGATTAAGGGGCAACATTGTTCATTTTCAGAAAACACAGAAACCTATGCAGAGGCATGCACAAAAGCTCTGTACGGCTGTATAAACAGCTTCATAAAAATAGCAGTACCAGACCAAAATAAACCCAGGTCAAACCACAAAAACAAGCCACCCTACTGGACCATTAGTGTTAAGTTGTAGAACAAAAAGAGAGAAAATCCTGTTAAGAAGTAAAAGGGAATGTGCACAACAGAGAAATAAGTATCTCATTAGTCTAAACAAGAAGACGTAATAAGGGATCTGGGGACCAAAGTCGATAGTAACCTCTCCTTTGATAATCACATTGCCAAAGTGGTTAGAAAATCCTTCTATGTGGCCCACCTAATCACAAAAGGGTTTGCATCCAGATCAGAAGAGGTCATTGTGCCCTGCTACGTATCACTCATCAGACCCATCATATAGTACAATACCCCATTTGGGATGTACCTTACAAGACACCTGCAACAGCTGGAAGGACCACAGAAGTACCTCACCAAGAGGATCACTGGCCTCAAACAGATGCCCTATGCAGCTCGACTGAAGAAACTCCAGTTGTACTCGGTTGCATACCGCCTACTCAGAGGTGATCTCTGCCTGACATACAAGGCCATGTCCAACCCAGAATTGATGGACATGCTCCACCTAAAGAAAACCATATCCCCTCGAGCCACATGCTCTAGGGATCTAAACCTCACCACAACAATAAATAGGATGTGCTGGAAGGATAGATTCCTGTCCCAGAGACTTCCCATGCTCTGGAACAAGATTCCAATCTACATTAAGCAGAGCTCCTCGCTAACCCTCTTCAAGAGAAACCTTGACAAGTGGATGGGAAACAGAAAGTTTACCCTAGGGATCACTTCAATGGCTCTGCTGGACAGAGGCACATAGAACTAATCTAAGGGGGCTGTGAAAGCCAACACATTCCAGCTAGGCTTATAAATGCCTTTGGGCAGATAGCCTAGTACCTACCTATAAACCTATGAACCTATAAGGGAATCAGGATACTAGTTAAGTCTCTGAAAGCAGATTCTGAGGAAAAATAGCCTCCAAAGCTAAGGATAACCATAAGGCATTTTTCAGTTATGTTCACAGTCTTAAGGGCAACACCAAACAATGTGCAGAATTAGTTGTAGTTGGCATCACCTATACTCAGTGGAAGAACATTGAAAATCTGCTGGCTGACAAATTCAGCTCAGATTTCACCTCCCCATCACCTCCAGATCTCCCCAAAAATACCCTCCACCACTCCACAGCCAATTATCACCAAAGCACAAGTTGTCACTATGTTCTGTAAAGCTAAAAGCATGGCTTCAATATACAGAGTTGTCTCGTAAACAACTTAAATCAGGAGTTATCAGGTTCATTAGGATTAATATTTAACCACAGCCTCTGGACTGGCTTTGTCCCAATATAGTAGAGGACAGCAACAATCATCCCTCTACATAAAAGGGAGCCATCAACTGACCCAGGAAATTACAGATCCATAAGTTTGACTAGTCTTATATGTAAAGCCATGGAAAGAATAATTATAGACCAGATAAATAATGACATACGAGACCTCCAAACACTGGGCACAATGCAGTTTGGCTCTGTCAAGGGCAGGTCATGCCTACTGAAATTGGTGGATGTCTTTGAGAAAGTCACTAAGGCAACGGATGAGGGTAAAAAGTACATACCGCTTAACTTGACCTGGTCAACGCATTTGACAGAATTCACCACTCAGGTATTATAAATAAACTCACAAAACTGGGCATAAATCCCTATGTCACCAAATAGCTAGCCAATTGGCTCATACACTGGACTGGTAAAAGTGGGTGAAGTCAGATCCAGCAAAAGCCAAGTTACTAGTGGCATGCCACAGGGCTCAGAGCTGGAACAACTCTTGTTCAAAATATACTTCTCTGAGGTCAAGGCAAATGTGGAAGGGATCTGGATGACAAAGTATGCCAATGACTGCAATTTGGGGACAATCACTGAATCACTTAATGACATAGGTATCCTCCAGGAGGGTCTAGATCAGACAAATGATTGGTGCCAGAACCATGGCCTAAAACTAAATGCAAAAAAATGCATTATCATACCCTTCTGGAAGTCAAATAGCCTTACAAATTACAACATCAATAGCACTCCCCTTAGAATGGACTCAAAGGTGAGATATCTAGAACCACAGATAGATAGTAGTCTGAACTTTGTCTGCCATGTGTTCACAGTGGTGAGAAAATCCTTTTATGTGCCACAACTTATAAGTAATGTCATGGCATCCAGATCCAAGAAAATGATAGTCTTGCTGTACTCAGCCCTCATTAGACCAGTAATTGACTACAATGCACCATTTGCCATGTACTTGACTAGGTACTTACAGCAGCTACAGCGACCTCAGAGGTTCTTCACAAAGAAAATATAAACAACCTGAACAATGTCGAAAGACTAAAAGTTGTATCCCTGTACTCTGTCTCCTATCAATTATTAAGAGGGTAACCTATGCCTGACCTACAAGGCACTCACAAATCCAGCCCTGATGAAGCTACTATCTGCAAGTCAAACAGCTCAAGAGTTACCTGATCTAGAGATCTAAACTTATTCAGTGACTCAAACAAAACATTCTGGGAGAGACAGATATGTGTATAAGAGATTGCCCGGTCATTGCAGCAGGCTTCTGATTTACATTATGCAGAGCCCTTCCTTGGCAGTTTGGATCAATGGATGGAGAATTGCAAATTCACACATGGGGTAGTGCCTATGTGCCTTATGGACAGGGGAAATCTGGAAGATACTCATTGCATCAGGCACAAATCAGTGCTATCCTCTTGCCCTGGGTGCCACATATTGGGTAAAAGAGGGTTATATTGGCTAAGTTTGTCAGGGCTCTTAAACTGTTAAACTAGTAATCTCCTATGAACCTATGAACTATGAGCATGCATTTAGCTCTACCAGGTTAACATGTTCATGGAGCAGTGTTCACCACATATGTGCTTCTGCAGACACATATTTTAGGAAAAGCACTGCAGGCCCTGTGTATGCAAATATGCATATCACCCATAAAGAGGTGGGGATAGGAACAGGCTATAAGAAATATCATCACCCCCTACTGCTGCCTGAAACTAATTTGTTTACTTGGAACTTGATTCTTTAGCATTACAAAAAGAAAGTATTTCGTGGCAGCATGGAAAAGAGAAGCAGTGCAGAGTATTACGTGGGACTGCGTGGGACAGTGTAGAGGAAAATTAACACATTTTAAAAACAGGGAAGTTACTAGATGATAATAAAGTGAAGACGCAAACACTTTAGGGGCAGATTTAAGGACATAAATGGCTCGATAATGATGGTGCTTTTATGCACATAAAAGGCTATTGTGGAAAAAAGTAGCTGTTTTAAGAAATTGAAAAAAAATAGGTTTTGACTGCTGATATGAAAATTGCTGTTACAAAAATGTTGTGTAATTTCAGAAAGCAGAAGTTAAATATGGAATTATATGTTAAGACATTTCATGAAATGATAAAGCAGAGATATGAGGATAGCAGAAAGCATAAGGTATGTAAGTAGAGGCAGAAATTTAAAAGCAGAAACTGACTATATAACATATGCAAATACTTTAAGAAATATGCAAAGTGGAATATGCATTACAAGATTTTTAAGGCTGTTTTGCTGCATGTAAAATTTGTGGTGATCAAGAGATCGCAAAGAAGTTAGGAAGTGGATTAGTAAAAAAACAGCAAGGATGGTAGCAGTTAACCGAGAGAAGAGAAATAGAGGAAAAGCTACAGGAACAGCAAAGGCATGACAAAATCTTGGTGGATGGCATTCAAGAAAAGATGTAAACAAGACTATGTGTGATTAGAAGAGTGATTAATGAAATAACAAAGAATATTTTGGTACAGGAGTATGAAGAACTGTTAGAAAGAGAGATATTGGGAAAAGGAAAGAGATTTGTTATAATGGGAGACACTGTAAAAGAGAGAGATGGAGCAATAATATATATCTATATATATATATATATATATATATATATATATATATATATATATATATATATATATATAGGTATAATTATATGTGGGTCTACTATTAACACTTCCAATTATTGGGTTGATTTCTAGCATTGTCTGTCACCTCACAGTGACGCTGTCCAGTTTCGATTCTCAGCTAGAGCGTCTTCTGCGTGGAGACATGCAGGAATGGGCATACCTTCGTTGAAGGTTGTGCATCAGGGCTGGTAACTCGGCACGTAAAAATCAACTACCAATCATTAGCAGACCAGAGTTCCGCTGTGGCGACCCCTAACCGGGAAAAGCCGAAAGACAACAACAACTACTTCAAATTAACAAAAACCCATATGAATGAATCTCACATTATTTAGATGAATTAGCCAAAATGACATGACTAGAAATTTAAAACTACTAACCCTATATAAGAAAAAACTGTTCCCAGAATGTCTCTGATCAATCCATCACTCTGTGCTGTTCCAGCAATACGTCTTTCTATAAGAAACGTAACTTCACAAACTGGTCTGCACTGAAGGGAGGATAGCCTCTGTAATTTACAGGTAACATGTTAATGTCATGATAAGTAAAAGACAGCAATTCTTTTCTTTCCTTTGTGCAGGAAGGCCAGCCCCCTCCACCCCCATGTGGGGGGTTCCTCCCCCCACCCCCCTGCAAATTAAATATACTTACTCCGAGACACACTACCTTGAGGAAAAGGGCATGTTTATATCTACTTTTCAAGTGCTGCGACCATACCTCTCAACCTCTTAGAGCAAGAAATCTGGACAAAGACCTAAATAAAGGGGAACAAAGGCCTAAAAGTAGGGCCAGTTTTTAAATACTGCTGTTACAAAGTTAGAAAGTTGATAGAATAACAGGTTTTCCTTTTGCATGAAATTTCTGAAGGGTATGAAGTCTGAAACTCAAATGCCAGTCATTATTTTCTGTCTTCAGTCTTTAAATGACTTGTAAACAATTTGCCAAGAAATCACAACTTTATGAAAAATAGGCCAAAATGGGGCCAAATCTGGACTTTCTTCCAAAATATGTACAGTTGAGAGATATGGCAGTGACTGACTACACATCAGAAACATATTTTCACTTATATGGGGTTCATATTTTTACATTTCCAGTCTTATGTGGTTTTGGCTAATTCGTCTCAATATGAATATGTTTAGGTATTCACATATGTATTTACCAAACAAGTCTGAATGGGCAAAGTGGAGGCATGATTTTCATACATTTAACTGGGTATAGATAATGTTGTGAGCAGTCTTCTTATAAGAAGAGACCAGTAGATGAAATAGCTCCAACCAGTCATGGGAGTGAATTGACAAACAGTGATGTGCTTAGTAAATGTGGTCAGATAAACTTTGCAGTATGACTTATGTGATTGCGCCAGTTTAGCTATATAATAGGACTGCAGGTTAATAAAAATTGATAAGGCATAAAGGATATTGGTGAGTAGATAGGTAGGAACTTTACATTTAAGCTCACATTGTCTTAGGAAAGCTTTTGGTTTATAAAGAACTCCTAGTTTATGATTAGCTTTTTTAGTGCATGTTGGATATACTGATTGAATCTTAATTTACGGCCTGTTAGTATTCTCAGATGTTTTGTATTTTGTAATAGTTCTAGTATTATTGTCTGATAATATTCTTAAGACACAGCAGTTTGGATATTGTGTTTTTTGTGAACGTGCCATTATTATAGTTTTATTTATATTTAGGAGTAATTTAGATTGTCCTAGCCAGTTTTTCTTTTTATTTTGTAAGGAGCGCTTTAGGTTACCTTGGAGCTGTTTGACTGAAGAGGCACCACAGATTTGTGTTGCGTTATCTTCATACTGGATTACATTTGCTGGGTATGAAACCATTTCCTTTTTAAATAAAGTATATTAAACAATAAAGGTCCTAATATTGAACTTGGATGCATACTGATGCTATTTTTTTGAGAATTTTACAGCTCATCATCTTAACTTACCCACTGTGTTTCAAGGCTGACATAACTTTTAAAGCAGTTGATCACATTGATTGTTGAGGCCTAGTTCCTTAAGCAATAGCATGGGATGTGAAACCATATAAAACTCTCTGAAGGGGGCCCAAAAATAGAGATGCAACCATTTTACCTTGATTTTATCAGTCATGAATATAGTTTATGAAAGTTAACAATGTTTTTTGCTATGAGTTTTCCTAAATCCATGCTGTGTTGTAGAAATTAACATGGTCTCTGTTAGGTAGTTGGTCAATTGTTTATGAACACATTTTTCAAGTATTTTAGATAGGATAGGATGAATATAGGGCTGTAATCTTCTTCTTCTTCTTTCGGCTTTTTCCCGGTTAGGGGTCACCACAGCGGATCATCTGTCCACTCATGACTGGCAGTAGAGTTTTACAGTGTTGAGTTGCCAGCCCGGTGCCCAACCTTCCACAGAAGGTACACACGTGCACACACTCACACCTAGGGCCAATTTTGAGTGTCCAATCCACCTACTGCATGTCTTTGCAATGTGGGAGGAAACCGGAGCACCCAGAGGAAACCCACGCAACCACAGGGAGGACATGCAGACTCCACACAGAGTGCACCCCAGCCGAGAATCGAACCAGAGAACCTCTTGCTGTGAGGCGACAACGCTAACCGCTGCACCACTGTGGCCACCATTATAGGGCTGTAATATGCTAGTTCATGTGCTTTGCTTCCATTATGTATCAGAATAACATAATATTATCTCCAATGTCTGCAAGACTACACTTTCTTAGAGAAATTGATTTATAAGTATTGACGATGGGTATGAAATTATTTCTTTAGCTACTTTGATACTTCTATCGGTGGGTTATTAGGTGCAAAAGAGGTGGGTTTCATTGTTGAATACATTTTTGTCATCATGGTAGGACATGTGATAAGTGAAAACGTAGATATGACAGTATCCACTACACTTTCTTATGTTGTAGGTCCATTGAATTTATTAAGGGGGTTATCAACATAGTGTGAATTAAATATGATGGCTATCTTATAATTTCTTTAATTTGGGGAAAGACAGCGTTGTGATTTTTGACCAGCTTGTGTAAGCTTATTGATTGTTGACTAAAATTGTCTTGGATTCTTGCTGTGGTTTTCCTTTAGACCAGTGTTTTAGTTTTGCTTTTCCTTTAGGGTGGCATTCTTAGTGAATTTTGTAAGTGCCACTATTGCTACAGATTGTTTTTCATTTTTTTACTAAATGCCAGTTTTCCATGCTTTTTCTCCTTTGTGCTTTAGCATTTTATATCTGATACAACTTATGGATTATGATTTGAGTTGTCTTTTTTCCTGTATTAAAATGCAATGGAGATTAAAATAGAGGAGAAGGTTTTGTTGAAGTGAATTACTTCATCATCTAATGACAGTGTTTTTAATCTTTCTTAGATACTATGCTTAAGGATAGACAAAAAGATTTATTTATTTAACTTGGTTGTATTTCTGATAATTTTATGTTGGATGTTTATATGAATTTTTTTGTATGTTTTCAAGTGGTGTCATGTGCTGTATATAATTCCTACATGGGAAATTTTGTCAGGGTCAAGTGTTAGTGTCTAGTCCAAAATGTTTTTTCTTCCACTATCTTTATCTGTGCCTGTACTCATGTGAATTAATGGTGTTAATCCATTTAGATTGATATTATGGTAAATAGGTGTATGAGTGCACCTGAATCAATCAATATAAAGGTCACCTAGGAATATTGTTTCACATAAAATGTTTATAGTTACCCATGATAGTTAAGTGTATTAAAGCTGACTCATATATGGTAGAAGGTGTATACAATGTCATACATTTTTGTGAGTTAATTTTATGTATCACTACTAGGACTTCGGAGCCATTAATGTTTGGCATTTGTAGAGGGTACATGGTGAGGTTAAAATATTTTAAGTATATAATGGTTTTACCAATTTCACTAATGCCATCATGATAATGTCATGTCCAGGGGACAACATTTCTTCATTCTTCATGCGTGATTTAAGCCATGTTTCTATTTCAGGGGTGTACAGCCATTTCTGACATGGTTTTATCCTTGGGCTACTCCAGAAAAATGGTCTAGGATTACTCAACACAGTGTTATGTATGGTATGACCATGATTAGGGTGAATGTGTACGCATTTTAGAAGAATTTGTTCTTAAATTTTCTACTGGCATTTAGATTTTAGATATTTATTTTGTTGGAAGATATTTTAGAATTAACAAGCTAATGATGTTAGATCAGAATACTTGGAAATTCATTGATTGCATGATACAAAATAGCTTCCAACACATGCATATTTAAAATATCATGTCCAGGATTATTTGTTTGTACAATCTGTGCAGCTTTTATCCTGTATGCCAAAGTTTGAGAATGTGAATATTTACATAACCTTATATGTTTTATAATTTGTTTTAAATGGTATAGATCTGTTTTCTTCTTCTTTCAGCTTTTCCCAGTTAGGGGTTGCCACAGCGGATCACCTGTCCGTTCATGATTGGCAGTGGAGTTTTATGGTGTAGAGTTGCCAGCCTGGTGCCCAACCTTCCACAGAAGGCACACACATGCATGCACTCACACTTAGGGCGAATTTAGAGTGTCCAATCCACCTACAGCATGTCTTTGGGATGTGAGAGGAAACCGGAGCACCTGCAGGAAACCCTTCTGGGTCCAGGTCAAGGGTGAGAAGCATCTGAGGGCTAGACCACCAACCTGCATACCTCTCAACTTCTTGGAAGTAAGAAATCTGGGCAGATCCATATATAATGGTTGGACAAAGGCCCCAAAATAGGGACAATGTTTAAATATTGTTCTTACAAAACTTAGAAAGTTGATGGAATAACAGGTTTTTCATTAACATATATTTTCTGAAGGGTATAAAGTCGGAAGCTCAAGTGTTTGTCATTATTGTCTGACTTCAATCATCAACGTTTTGCCAATGATTTGTCAGAAAACCACAGTTTTATGAAAAACAGATCAAAAATATGAGGGAAAAATCTGGACATTCTGCAAAAATCTGTACAGATGGGAGGTATACACCTAGTTATCAAACGTAATAGATAAATGAAATACTGTGAATTGTTTTGTATATTAAAATCCTGTGTGGAAGTGTGATGGCAAAAGCAGTTTGATTCATTAAGTTGGATGTGGTAGCTGGTGAGTAAAGTTAGGCTATAAAGGAAAGAAAGCAAGACTAGACTTTGTGTTATTTTGTATAACAACTGTCTGTAACTATACCGCAATCATTGTTGCATTTTACTATTTTCACTGTAGGATGAATATAAGGCAGGTTATATTTTCATATGAGAAGTCAGTCAGTTACACTTTTGTTTTAATAGTTATTAAAGTGTTCTGTTGTTGTGTACACAAGATAGTGGAGGGACTTCAAGCAAAATCAATTTACGGATAAGGAGATATTGCAGGTATATGCCAGGAACTTGAGAAGATGTGTGCCTGACAGTCCGGTGCAGGTCTACTGAGGTTTAAGATAGGAAGAGGCCTTGATTACTGCACATAGTGAATAGCAGTACAGTAGATAAAAAGTGGTCAATTAAGAGTGTTACTGAATAACAAGAGGGTACTGATAACAATACTGATTGAGTTAGTGGTTTACTCTGAAAGGGGTAGTAAATTACAAAGGCATGTTATAGTGGCTTTTACACTGACCATGAGCCTTTTATTTGATGGCAGAAAATGGTGGCCAAGATAAGCATAAGCAAAGGAAATGGGGAAGGGAGATGGATGGATGGTGGCAGAGTAATGGATGAAATGAAGCTAAGCACAGCAAGAAGTGAAGCAGGAAGGACCCCAGCCAGGTCTCCAACTTAAAAAAAAACCCTACTAGAATCAGCACATTATCCTCAACTTTTAGTGATTTATATTGCAGTGTCGTGGTGCATAATGTATGCAATATATGGTTCCTATATGAGATATAGCAGCGTATGAAGGTCTGTTTTTATGTGATAGCACTGCTGGCGTGTGGTGCAATTAACTGAAACAAGTATATCAGAACAGGCTGAGGTATTAATGTTAAAAACTATTTCCAGCAGCTACCACAAGAAGCCAACTCAAGGAAATTTCACAACATAAAATGGGTGCACACAAAACAAGCATACATGTTTTTGGGGAAAAATGAAAGAAACGGTGAAGTGATAAATTTCAAGGAGCAGAATGGCAAAAGTCAGTCCTTAGTGGGATAAAGGTGTCAAAAAGGAAGGAAGGAAAATTATATATGGATGTACTGATAAGTAAAAATGAGAAGATTGTGAAGAAAAAAAGAAGCATCATGAAGATCATGGAAGAACTGTATAAAGGATATATAAAATTAGAAAAAGACTGACCTGTGAAGAAACTGCTGAAAGGATGCATAAAAAGAGAGAAAAACTGCCTTAAAAGAATTGTTAAAGGTACTAAAATTGAAAACAGAAGTATCCTTAACTGGAGAAGATAGAATTGATTATAAGATTTATAAAAAATAAATTTGGTGAGTATGAAACCTTTCTGGAAATGTTCAATCAATGGATGCAAGAAGATATTGATGAGAAAGAAATGCATTCATCAGGAACTGTAAATAGAAAAAGGGTAAAAATGAGTTAAGTAATTTGTGGCCTATAATCCTTTGTACAATTAAAAAATATTACTGAAAATTATTCAGGAAAATAGTTTAGAGAAAATGATACTGAATATGGTAAATAAAAGCATTTATAGAACAAGAAGGACAAAAGTGAGGCTTTTGATTCTGATTATAAAGGAAACTGTTAATAAAAGAAAAGAAAGAAATGTTTTGTGATACATCTAAAATTTATGATAATGATAAAGCAGACTTGGAAAGTAAGGAAATGATGTGGAATGCTAAAATAACCGATTTGATAAAAAACTGTATGAGACTTTAGAAACTTGTGCTTTGCTAAAGAGATGTTAAAATAAGATGGAGGCGGCCTTAAGGCAATAATGTCCCATTACTGGCTTTTTTAATTGAATGCTATAAAAATAAAAGGAGGGTAGAAGACAGAAGATGGGAATTAGTACACTGAAAAATATTGCCATTAGCTTAATTATGTAGGTGATATAATCTTAGTGAGACAATACTGGATAGATTAATATATGCTAAAAGTTAAGAGCAATTAGAAGGCGAATTTGAGGAGGCTAAGACAGCAGTCACAATAGCAAAGAACATGGCATCAGAGGCAGTCCACCATAGCACTGGTCAGTTTTTGATTGTGTGAGGTCTGTAGGTTTGTGAAGATGGGCGGAGGCATATGTGAGAGATGGTAATAGATAGGCAATTGCAATAGTTATGCAGACAGTATTAGTTAGGGTTTGACTCTTTAAAGGCAGCCTCATTTTGTTTTTCCAAACCTTCATTTGCTCAGATCCAGCAAGATGAATAACTACCAGTACAAACAATGTGTGAAAAAGATCAATTCAAAAGAAAGAATAGCATAAAGTAAAAGAAAACCTCAAATGAACTTTTGTAAACATAGCATTAGATTGTAAAGAGTTTAAGTGGTGAATGAGTCATTATAATAAAATAAATAAGAGATACACAAGCAGTTATTAAGATGTGCCTGTGTCATATGATATGTGCAACACCAACACCTAACTATACTACCCTTTCATCAAGGAGACACACCATTATTTAAATTATTAAATATTAATATATATTAATATATAAATATTAAATTATTTAAATTGCTTAGAGTCTACTGAGGATATTGTTTGAACTTGCTAAAGAACATCAGTTTTTCCCTTCCCCAGCTATAAAGGGCCTCATCACAAATGTGATATGTGTAAACCATTATCTGAAAACAGTGTTTTAAGGTGATAAACAATTGTGCATCAAGGACAAAAAGAATGTGTAATGTCAGGGAATTTCCTCACACAACATATTTTCCAACATTTCCGTTTAACTCAGTCCACATTTTTAGAACCAGGGAACACTCACAGAATTTGGGAAAGATTTTTACACTTCCTGCTCCACATATATTACAAGGACGGGTTGTTACCTCTATCATAACAGGGCTAAACCCTAATAACCGACACTCTACTTACCAAAAGCGGCCTAATTTTTGATGAATTTTTTATTGGCTTGTTGAAAATGGGCATCAAATTTCAAATCATCTTCTATAAAACCTCCTAGTAGCGTTAGATGGGGGAGGGGGATGACTTGTGTAATAGTGTTGTTTGAGGAGATGAAAGTTAAAGTGGTTTTGTCACCTGCTCTGAACTTGTAAGTGAATAAATGTAGTTGAGTTTTTTTTTTGCATTATATGGCAGCTGAGATTACGGTAACCTTGTCCCCATTAAGGAGAAAGATTCATAAGTAACTGACAAGTTCTGGCAGTGCAGGTAAACAGCAAATGTGGACTGAATAATCTTTGAATTGAAATACCTCTCAACTTCTTAGAGCAAAATAATTTGGACAAAGGCTAAAATGATGGGTGGACAAATAGGGACAGATTTTAAATATTGCTCTTACAAACTTAGAAAGTTGATAGAATAATAGGTTTTGAATTAGCATGAATTTTCAGAAGGATATGGAGTCTTAAACTCAAATGTTAGTCATTATTTAATGACTTTAATCCTCAGCTATTTGCCAGAAAGCAACAGATATTAGGAGGAACACAACAAAAATATTAGGCAAAAATTTGGACATTCTGGGAAAACCTGTACAGTTGAGAGGTATGCTGCATTTTTTAACAGTATATTAATATAGATCCTAATCCATGGCAGGTCTAGCCACTTGATGGTGTAAACATTGGCTCTCGATGATAGTCATTGTTGATGTGACACCTCAAACCCATGTAGAAAAATGAGTTGTGGCTGAATAGATGAATCCTAATATGGATCCCTTTAGGACACATATTTCCATGGCTATGAAAGTAAAGTAACTATTTTTCCATTAACACATTGGCTCCTACTGCTAAGGCAGCTGTTGAACAATGAGATGGTGGTTGTAGAAGTAGTCAGTTGGCCAGTTTGTGCAGGAGTTTAGGATGGGGCACAGTGCTGAATCCATTACAGAGGTCCACGAAGAGTGCAGTGAATAGATTTCTTTCTCTCTTACTGCTATGTATAGTGATAAGGAATAACAGTTATGCTGTCAACGCATTGTGTCCTGAACAGAAGCCATGATAAGTTGGGGAAGTAGATTATAATTTTGAAGCTGTTTAAGTAATTGTGACTGGATGAACTTGTCATGGGCCTTAGACAGCAGGTGAAGCATAGCAATTGGCCTATAGTTAGATTGTTCAGTAGATTTTTCTCCCATAAGTAAAGGTAATATATTTTTTTCGATAGGTTCATAGATTTACACTAGGCTGCTGACCACCAGGGTCTTTACAAACCTAGCTGTACAACCCAACCCAGTTTTGTCCCTGAGTTCCTCGGATACTTATATGGTGGGGTATGCTAGTAAAGAAGTTCCTAAGGGTTATGTGGTAGGAATATGGTAGTTGGGGATTAATTTGCTTATTGTCAGTCTCTATCCATCAGAGACACAGAGACCAGACCTGCGGTCAATTTGTGATTTGCCATCCAATGATCAAGGTTTCTTTTGACTAGAGACAGGGATGAACTCTGCCATATGTAGATGTGGAGTTTATTCCATAGAGCGAGAATCCATTGAGACACATATCGGTCCCTCCAGCAGGTTCTATTTATGTTATAGGCAAAGTTCAGTTCCTTGAATCTAGTGTTTCTGGTGCTGTTTATTTTTCAGATATGCAAGAGATCCATCAGAGATGAATCTGAGAATGCCTGATATAACAGGCATACATCTCATACCAGTTAGCCATAGGAGACTGATTACAAAAATAGGGCCTTAAGATAATCAGTGTAGGACAGGATATCCATACCCTAAATTATCCTGGTGAGGAACCTTAGAGGGCACTCCAAATGTTGCAAATGCCTGGCTAGGTAAATGCATTGTACTCTATGATGGGTATGATAAGGGCTGAGTAGAGGGGTACTATAACTTCCTTCGACCCGGGTGCCATTCCCTTGCTTATGAGTTGAGTAGCATAGAATGATTTTCTTATTATCTTGGCTACATGTTGGTTGATGGCCAGATTACTGTCTACATGTGTTCTCAGGCACCTAACTAGTGGTTCAACTGTTGGGGGTGTTTTATTGACCAAGTAATTAGCTTGTGTGGACAATTTCCCAAAGGGCACTATAATGCATTTCTTCATACTGAGTTCTAATCCATGGCTTTGGCACTAGTTATTTGTCTGTGTTAGACCCTCTTGTAGGATGTTGGAATCATGGGAAGAATCTATGGAAGCTCCCAGTCTACAGTCATCTATGAACTGGGTGAACCAGAAGCGTCTGACATTAGCCCTGACTTCCAAAAACAGGAGTGGGATTTAACAAAGAATCCTGGGGGGTACTCTGATGGTGGAAGTGGTCTCATTGATCCTCTTTGCACCCTATCTGTGAGCCAGCCAGAAATCCAGTGAATTATATAGAGATTTATGCCTAGTTATGAGAATTTGCCAATAATACATGAAAGGGGTATTGTATCAAATGCCTTGGACAGGTCAGGGTTGGCGATATGCACCATTCTTACCTCATTTGTACCCTTGGTGGCCATCTCCAAGAAGTCTACCAGGTTGAGTAGGCAAAGCCTTCCCTTAACAAAATATATGCTGAAAAATCCAGGAGCTGAGATGAATGGTCACACAAAAAGAACAAGTCCCAATAATAGAATATATCAAAGGTGAGACCAAAATGAAGCCAAATAAACAGATCAATAGACACTTTATTGTAGTAAGCACTTTCACAGTACAGTAAACTCTCAGTTAACAGGCACCCATGAGGATTGG
>NC_056741.1:4337600-4340100 GCF_019279795.1 Protopterus annectens
TTTTTTATTTTTTACAGTACTAATACACGCTGTCTTTGTGGTCATAATAATTCTGGTAAGGGTTGGTATGATAAAGGATTTTACTTTCTCTGACACTCAGTAAATATAGGGCTTCAGGGATGTTTATTTTTTTTTTAGTCTTTTCTGATACTTGATCAGCCTTGTCATTATCAGCAAACAGGACACTGGTTCAGTTGTTATTGATTGGTAGTCACGCATTCCATTGATGTCATTTTGTCAAGCAACTTGCTCTAAGCCTGTCTAATTTGTTCAATGACCTTTTGAGTAATACCTTGACTGACAACCTGGTATGTCAAAATAAGTCCAATCCATAGTCCGTCACTGTTTCCGTGCCTTGCTTATCCATTTGACACATTTACTGGACTTGTTGATGAAACTTTTTGTCTGTAAACCCAGGTTGCTTTGGAGATTGTGTAGTAGATATTTTCTGGTACTCCAGTCTCTCTCGCTCTTCTTCCCATACAAGGAAAGTACAATCATTTTGTTCCTTCCCAATAATAGGAACCTTACTGTCTTTAAAGATATATTACAAAGGATTGTTAGTGTTATTAATAGTTCTTTCCTCAACAGTACAAGAGTTGGAGAGTAAATCATCATCATCATCATCATTGTCATTATCAACAGACCCTTTTTCCCATTTAGGCTGTTGCAACAATGTTCTCCATCTTTCTCTCTCTGTTTATTCGATGCTACTCTCCTATCTTCTTCGGCACAAATGACTGACTGTTGCAGGTCTTCTATCTCACAGTCTGTCTGTCTCTTTGCTGGATGCCCTCATTTTCTCTTGCCTTCATGCTCACTGTCCCAAACCTTCTTCACTAGAATATTTTCCATTTTCTTGCACGTGCCTGAACCACAGTAATCTGCTCTTCTTGACCTTCTCTGCAATTGGAGCTGCTTGGGCTTCTGCTCTGATGTTCTCATTTCTTCATCTGTGCCATAGTGTGCATCCTAGCATCTGTTTCAGGTACATCATCTCTGTCACCTCTAGGTTCCTCAACTGCTCTGCCTTTACTACCCAGGTTTCTGTACCATATAGCAGTACTCAACACACCAGTGTTTTGTATACCTTACCTTTCAGCCTTCCTGCCCTTCTTCTGTGCCACTCTGTGCCACTTGGATGCAGTCCCTCTGATTCTAGCTTTGCCTCTTCATTCAGACTTCCCTTCTCCTCCATTACCCATCCCAGATACTTGAAACTGTTAACCTGTTCCACTATGTTCCCTTTTGTCTCAATTCTCAGATTATTATGAGTTTGTCCATTTACTGCTTTTACAGTGGTATTATCTGTACTCAGTTTCATCTCATGTGCCTTAAGTTTTGTATTCCATTCCGCTGTCATTTGCTGAAGTTCTTTTTCAGAATGTCTGTAATGCCACAATGTTTGCATTTAGAAGCTTTGTTGATTATTTCCCTCTGATTCATTTGCTAATGTAGTCTGTCACAAGCAGGAACAGCAGTGGGCTCAGAGCTGAACTCTGATGCGCACCCACTCCTGCTGAGAGCCCCTCAGTGAGATTGAACACTGTTCATACTTGAGTCATTGTCCCCCAAAATACAGCCTACAACTAATTCTACCAATGTTTCTGAGACTATGAACCATAGCAGGGACCTTGTCAAATGCAAACATCCAAACCCGCAACCTCTCCTCTTTTACCCCTCTAACTTTCTCCAAATGCTTAAAGCATACTGACTGGTCCTCTCTAAAAACCATTCCTCTAGATGATGCTGTTTCCTAGTTTAACCACTCATTCCTAACCCTTTTCAATCAGCAAGCCCCCCCCCCTCAAACCAAACACATCAAAACCAATCCCTGCCCATGTTTATAAAAAGATATTAAACTAGCCTTGCATCAAAGGGACAAAAAATGGAAACACTATCAAAAACATAAAACTCTAAAACCCTCCTAGAGTATAAGCAATTACAAAACTCCATAAAAAATAATAATTAAAGACCACAAAGCCCACTACTCAAAACTCCAGTCCTTGCACTCAATAAATCCCAAAATATTCTGGGACACCATCTCATCCATGCTGCATCCTGGCAACAAAGAAAACCCCTGCCCAGACCCTAACTTCTCCTACCTTGAAACAGCCAGCCAGTTCAACTCATTCTTCATAGACTGCATAGCTAATCTATCAGCCTCCTTCCTACCCACCTCCTCCACCACTACCCCCTCCTGCTCCAACCACCACCCCAATCATCAACCTTCCTCCACATCCTTCTGCCTCAAGCCCATCCCCACAAGCACTATAAAAAGATTTCTCCTCAAATTTAAACCCTGTCGCAATGCACCTGACAACCTTCCACCCACCTTCCTCAAACAATCTGCAGACAGCATTGCCTATCCCATCTCTATTCTTATAAATATATCCATGTAAGAATCATACATCCCTTCTATCTGGTGCCATGCTTACATCATGCCCCTCCTCAAAGGTGGCAAAAATACTGATGCCACCAACTTCAGGCCTATTGCCAT
>NC_056741.1:4345100-4367600 GCF_019279795.1 Protopterus annectens
CTACTTAGCATGGAGAACATCGATATCTGTGCAGTAACAGAAACCTGGTTCAAGGCTCCCGAGAGCACCCCAGCACTACCAGGTTATACCTCATACCATGCTTTTCGGCCCCAAAACTTGGACCGAACAACAAAAGGAGGGGGAGTATAAATATTCATCAAAGATACCCACACCTCCAGGTTGGTGGCACAGCACGAAGCATCAGAGACTATCCATGTGCAACTAACTGTGGGTAAAACTGCCTTCCAGTTTATAGTCTGCTACAGACCACCCTCCCAAACACAGGAACCCCACTTGGCCTTCCTGAGAATACTGGAAAATATGAAGGTCTCTCCAAACACCATTATATTGGGCGACTTCAACTACCCAAACATGGACTGGGAGCATTACTCTAGCTCCAACACCCTAGCCCAAAGGTTCCTAGAATTTATAAACTCAAATGCTATGGAACAACTTGTTACCACTCCCACAAGAGGCGAAAACATACTGGACCTGATCATCACCAACATGGGGACACTATGCTCCAGACCAGAAGTGTATCCCTCACTGGTAAGATCAGACCATAAACTAATCTCACTGGATATTCACATCCCGACCCCACCCCCTGCACAGAAAACCACAGTGAAAAACTTCTCTAAAGCAAATTTCACACGCCTCAAAACCGAGGCGAAATCCTTCAAAGCCCCCGGGCCTGTGGAAAATACGGCCCAGACCACAGAATCCTTTATAAACACATTCTATGAACACCTTCAGGAATGCATGGATCATGCAATCCCAAATAAAACCAAGACCCAATCCTCCAAAGGCAGACGTCCTGTCTGGTGGACCCCAGCCATAAACAAACTATACAATAGAAACACATAAGCGTAAATACTAAATTAAAAAAAAACAGTGGCGTTTGTTCAGCACGCTGAAACGCCTATGCTCCGGAATCAAGATGACACTTGTGCAGCAAATAACAGTTACTGTAGGAAATGAAAAAGAACTGTTTTCCACTAAAACAATAGCGTAAAAAATAAAACTTTTAATCCACAGATAAGGTTAAGCGCTTTCACCTACAAATCGTAGGCTTCTTCAGAACAATACTACATTCAAGACTAAACAGTTAAATATTTAAAATTGGCGCCAAAGTTAATGCCTCTTTTAAAGAGGTATCACCATCAAACTTAAAACCTCTTGTTCATAATTTATATTAAATATATGTACATGCTAATGTATAAAAAACATATATTATAAATACATGTACAGCAAACAACAAAATTCATTAATGATATCATATTTATACATATTCTAAAATAGTTTTAGTTGAAATAAAATCGTTGAGCCCCGGAGGGGTAGTGGCATCAGTAAAAATCTGCCAATAACTTTCTTTAAATGCCAATTTATTCTTCATATTACCACCTCTAGGATTATTTTTTATTATTTCTAATATGCCAAACCTAAACTGATGTTCACTACCTTTATTTATAATATGTCTTGCTAAAGCATTTTTATCATCTCTCTTTCTTATACAATAAACATGTGCATATATTCTTTTCTTAAAATTTTGTTCCGTTTTACCTATATAGTATGACGGACATATAGTACATTTGGCAATGTATACTAAAAAATTTGTATTACAATTACCCTTTTTAAAATATAAAATAGTCTTGTTATAATTATCTAATCTTAATGTGTCATCTTCTAGAATGTAACTGCACTGATTACAAAACCCACATCTACTAGTATGTGACTTTTTATCCAAGGCTATTTGTTTACTGCCCCTTTCTAATAACCTTTTTAAATTTTGTCCCATTTTATATACAAATGTGGGTTTAGGGCCTAAAATTTCAGTCAACTCCTCCTTAGACATAAGGGTATACCAATATTTGTTTAATACGTGTTTTATTTTATTGCTATAAGGCCCATATTCTACTATGCAGGCTTTATCATACACCGTATTTGTTGGATTGCCTAACGCTTCTATTAATGTCTCTGATGTCTCTTTATACTTAAGACCTAATAAAGGGACAATACTATTACCCCATCTATTAATAAGGTCACCACTAATTTTGTTCATCATATCTAAATTATACCCTCTGTCTACAAACATAGATGTAATAAATTCTATTTCCTGTTTCAGTTCTTCCATAGAACTAATCATTCTCAAAGCTCGAATACATTGACCTTTAAAAATGTTTCTTTTGGTCTTTACAGGATGGCAACTATTATAATCCACCTTATCTGTGGATTAAAAGTTTTATTTTTTACGCTATTGTTTTAGTGGAAAACAGTTCTTTTTCATTTCCTACAGTAACTGTTATTTGCTGCACAAGTGTCATCTTGATTCCGGAGCATAGGCGTTTCAGCGTGCTGAACAAACGCCACTGTTTTTTTTTTAACTATACAATAGAAGGACGAAGTTACTACATGATAGAGCAAAATCCCAAAAAGGGAAGGCATCTCTGATCAGTATTAGCAAAAAACTACGGGCACTCATAAAATCGTCTAAGGCCAGCTTCGAGAGAAAAATTGCACAGGACACTAAGGATAATCACAAGGCTTTCTTTAGTTATGTTAGGAACCTGGGTGGGAATTCCCAGATATGCTCAGAATTAGTCCAAAATGACAAAAAATACACCGAGCCCACAGACATTGCCAACATCCTAGCTGACAGGTTCAATGCAAACTTCTCCCCCCTCTCCCCACCAAAAGGGCAAATATCTATCCCAACAGAGTGCTGCCCCCCTGACATCTGAGATGCTCAGGTAAGAGCCGCCTCTCCAAAGCAAAAAACACAGCATCAATGGGACCAGATGGTGTCCCGGGCTGCGTCCTACATGAACTCCAAGAACAGCTAAACCGAAACATAAAACTACTTCAGTCTTAGCCTTACTACAGGATATGTACCCAAAGAGTGGCGTACAGCAACAGTGGTCCCTCTCCAGAAAGGTGGTGCCTCAACGGATCCTGGAAACTATCGCCCCATAAGCCTGACTAGCTTGGTCTGCAAAGCTATGGAAAGGATCATCATGGACCTCATAAATAATGATATTGGGGACCTACAGACACTGGATCCTGCCCAGTTTGGCTTTGTTAAGGGCAGATCCTGCCTCTTAAACCTGGTTGATTTCTTTGAAACAGTCACCAAGGCCATTGACGAGGGGAAGGTGGTCCACACAGCCTACCTGGACCTCGCAAAAGCCTTCGATACAATACCCCACTCGGGCATTATAGATAAGCTCACCAGCTTAAATATAAACCCCTATGTCACTAGATGGGTTGCAAACTGGCTCAAGGACAGAACCCACATGGTTAGAATTGCTGGAGCCACATCAGACTTCATACCAGTTACAAGTGGCGTCCCACAAGGCTCAGTCCTGGGACCTCTCTTGTTCGGTATATATTTCTCGGCGGTACAGCCCAACACGGAAGGACTGTGGCTGACCAAGTTCGCAGATGACTGCAAACTGGGCGCCATAATCAACTCTCCAGCTGACACAAGCATCCTCCAAAAGGGCCTCATAGAAACAGACAACTGGTGCCAGAGCCATGGCCTCAAGCTAAACGCCAAAAAGTGTATAGTCATCCCCTTTGGCAAAAACAAAGTGCCCACAAATTACCACATAGGTGGTAATCCATTAAGTACAGAAGAAGTCATTAGGGACCTGGGGACCCAAGTTGATAGCAATCTCTCATTTGACAATCACATGGCCAAAGTGGTTAGAAAAACATTTTATATAGCCCACCTAATCATGAAGGGATTCACATCTAGATCAGGGGAGGTCATCGTACCTCTTTACTCATCCCTCATCAGGCCCATAATTGATTACAATGCCCCTTTTGGGATGTACCTTACCAGACACCTGCAGCAACTGGAAAGACCCCAAAAGTACCTCACCAAGAGGATCAAAGGGCTCAAACAGATGCCATATGCTGCCCGGTTAAAGAAACTCCAGCTCTACTCTGTGGCATAGTGCCTGCTCAGAGGCAATCTGTGCCTGACGTATAAAGCCATGTCCAACCCAAAATTAATGGACATGCTGCACCTCAGAAAATCCAAATCCCATCAAGCTACGCGCTCGAGAGACTTGAACCTCAGCACTGAAATAAATAGGACATGCTGGAGGGAGAGATTCATAACCCAGAGGCTCCCTTCACTCTGGAATAAAATCCCAGTCCAGGTTAGGCAGAGTCCCACATTGACTCTCTTCAAGAGGAATCTTGATGAGTGGATGGGAGATCGTAGGTTTACCCCGGCTATCACTTCTGTGTCACTGTTAGACAGAGGCACAGTATACTAACCTCAAAAAAAGACATAGCAAAATTAATTTAAAATGGGTGGCGAAAGCCAAACACACTCTGGCTAGGCTTATAAATGCCCTAAGGCAGATAGCCCAGTATGAACCTATGAACCTATATATATATATATATATATATATATATATGTATGTATGTATATATACACATTTTATATATATGTATATATATATATATATATATATATATATATATATATATATATATAAATATATATATATATGGTTTACTATCAAAATTCTGATTGCACTTCACAGTTTTGTCACATTGTCGACCCATTTACATGAAATCCGAACTGCTGAACTGCCCAATTGCTGAAAACACCATGAACAGCAACATTTTCAACCACTCCACACTTAAACCCAATTGCTAACATGGGTCAAGAAGGGGTGGAATTGTATGGTTTGGAATAGTGGTGTTTGAAGATGCAGCATTCATGGTTTGGACATCTCGTAACTTGTTTTGATGATGTGACGTTCACAATTTTGATGGTAAACCTATATATATATATATATATATATATATATATATATATATATATATATATGTGTGTGTGTGTGTGTGTGTGTGTGTGTGTGTGTGTGTGTGTGTGTGTGTCAGAATATCTAATAGGCAACACATTGAAGCACAAAATATATAAACTCAAAATATTGTAAAAGAAAACCTATTTTATGCAGGAGTACAACCCCTGCAACTTATCAGTCCCAAGTCCAAGATCACACAATAGTAAAAAATGGAAAATTCCAAGTTTTCAATATTTTGAATTTTAGATATTTTGCGCCAACAGCTTTTCAGTATTTAGACTTTAAATTAAATTAATGTCACCCATATATATATATATATATATATATATATATATATATATAATATATATATATATATGTATATATATGTGTATTATATTTCTGCTATACCTAGCTATAAAATCTGCATTATTTATATTTATATTTAGCTATCTATATATATATATATATATATATATATATATATATATATACATATATATATATATATATATATATATATATATATATATATATATATATATATATATATATATATATATATATACATATATATATATATATATATATATATATATATATATATATTATATACATATATTTATATATATATATATATATATATATATATATATATATATATATATACCTGCATATCTGCATTGTATTTGTGTCTGTGTATCCAGATACAGTTGTATCTATGGTTATATCAGTGTATGTATCCATAATTGTATACCTGTATCTATAACAACATATTTTTATTTGTATCACATCTACAACTATATATCTATATCTATAGCTATAATTATATCTATATCTATATCTATATCTATATCTATATCTATATCTATATCTATATCTATATCTATAGCTATATCTATATCTGTATCCATATCTGTATCTGTATCTGGAGCTGCAGTTTGTTCTCTGCCTGTAGCTACTGCTGCATGTTCATTTGCAGCTATAACTATATCTGTATTAATACTTAGGGGCCTTATTTATGAATAATGCACTCAATGGACTATGGCTGGTATGCAGCAGCATGGAGTATTACTCCCTTACTTGCATTGTAGATAAACATTCACAGTAAGGCAAGGCACTGCATTTGGCCTTTTTCTGTTGTACAGCCATATGAAATGCATACGCAAATGGCTGTCCTCCCTGTCTACAAGTGATTTACAAACACAACACATCTGTATATGGCTTAGACCTAAAGGGGTAACTAATGAGGTTCTATCCATCTGCAAACAGATGGTATTGCACACATTAGTCTAATGACCCCCTTCCCTGATGATATATGGCTCAGCATACAGAGCTGAGCTTTATAAACAATAAAAAATATCCTCTGCACAGTAGGAAAAATCTCAGCCAGCAATAATGTTTCCTGTGGTGTAGCACCTCTGTTATCACAATAACATTTTTGCATCCAACGCAAAGATGATGCTGCCAGGCTCCTACCAATGGCAGGTTCCACAGTACCTGATTCATGCACTACCCTAATATGATAATGACTCTACCTAGATCATTGCATCTATTCTTTATGACCTGCAGTTATGCATTATGAACAAGCACAACACAGCAGGGAACAGGTAGTTAATAAGGTATGCATGCTGCACATGCCTAACTAAAAATGTTTTCCTCTACTGTGTTTTGATGTGTTTTGCAAAAACCGCAGCTGTGAATGTGTGTAGCATTGTCACTCATAGTACACTTTATGCAGTATGAACTCCTGTGCAATTCTTACAAAAACACATATATCTTTGTATAGTAGCATTCATTTCCATGAGCCATGTCTGTGAAGCATGGTAGAGAATGCTGGTGTACTAAACAAAGTGCTCAGAATACTTGTGTACATCTGTGAATTATGTTGATACATTGCACAGCCCATCTGTTTTTATATCTACATCTATAACTTTAGCTGAATGTAAACATCAACCAGACTTGCTGTCTGGTGAATATAGTACACCCTCAGATGTCGGACTTGCTGTCTGGTGAATATAGTACACCCTCAGATGTTCCATTACTGAGCACAGATATTTTAAATTTATTATCTATTTACCATACAGTTATTCTGTTAATCTACCATGTAACTGCATTTTTGAATAAAAACTATGCCAGACAAAAATTCCTATTTGTGATTGTCTGAAAAAAGAATACATTCCTTTACATGCTGGACTCATATGCGTAATAATTGCTAGAGCCTTACTCAAATGTACTGTCCTTCTTTATATCACTAGCTGTCTTAAAGACAAACCACCTACAGGTGGACAAGGTGCCATCCACACATCCCTTGTACCCACTGAATGCAAGTGTTCTCTTTTAGACAACTGCTCCTTGCAAACAGATAACAGACAGGATCTCTTTCAAGTATAACATCAGTTGCTCCATCAAGTTTCCCTGTACACTGTGAACTCTGTGTGTTGGATATAGCCCTGCAGTTACCACACATGTTTAATGCTAAGAGCTGCTAACAAGCTCCTTTGTCCATGGTTTGATTCCCTCTGACTCTTCACTTAGCAAGTCACTTAAACAAACAGTGCTCCAGAGCAGTTTGGAAATTTGGCAAGACACCTCAATGGACTTCTGGACTATATGCTTTGTAGTTATCTATGAACCTGTCTTATATGATTTGACTTCAACAGCACCTGTGAGAAAAAATTGCAAAAGCAATATTCTTCACAATTTTTAAATCAGTAAAATATGGGTACAAAGAGAGCTAACATCTGAACAGATTTGCTTTGTCAAAGTACCCTAACGGTAGAATATCAGGGCTGTCACTGAGCTTTGTAGGGGTATGCAGTAGGGATGCCCACCTTCTCCACTACTGTTTGTTCTCCTAGCATCAATACAGGACCATTATCCAGGAAATAATTTAATGTCATTTAGTATCAGTACAGGACAAAAGTGACTAGGCCTCATAACATGGTCTGAAGATGATTACCTAATTTGGCTCTGTAATCCCATAGCCAAGGGAGCGTCATTTGTCATGCACTGGATGCAGTCTCTGAAGCTACTGATTTACAAGATAACAAAGACAACACAAAACTTATCCATTCTTTCAGGAACCCCTGTGGGAGAAGAAATAGGTTTGGACAATACCGCTCCCATATGGTAGAGATGCAAATAAAGTATCTCAGCACTGAGACATGTGACACTTTTCAGCAAATGATTGAAGATAATCTTAACCCCCTTTATGAAGATGTGAAGGAACTGGTCTGGAAATGGAGCAGACTAAGGGTCCCTTTCTTTAGCAGTGTTCAAGTGACTAAGATGTTCATCCTCCCTAAAGTTCTTTTTATTCCTACAGCACATTTTACAGATGACATTTTGTGCTCTCCTCAAAAAGATGCATACCTGTCTATTTGATATGATATGGGAAGGATGCCCTCCGAGACTCAGTCTAAAAAGCTTTATATCAGTTGACGTCCAGGAGGGTTTGCAGTCCTGGATCTTTTTACTTATTACTTATGGTGTTGCTTCTATCAGTTGGTATTATCTAAAGATAAGGAAGGATACGTCCCCTGTCTGCATAGTAGCTGAGATGGCATTAAGGCTAAGTACAATTTCTAGGTTTTCTACTCCCCCTACTCTAAAGCTTAGGAGTGGGCTGGATAGTTGGCTGGAAAGATGGTTAGCCTGGAAGAAAAGTATAATGATTTTCTTTCCCTTTAACTATGTTTTGGAATAACATGGAAATATGGGTAGCAGGAAATGTGGTTAAGTGGGACAATGGGATTGCATCAGGCATTTTTATCAAAAAAGACCTGCTTAATTCTTCTCCTTGTCATATCTTAATCATTGAAACATTAAAGCATGGGTTCTCCCTGCCTACAGTCCAGTGGTGGCCTCATTGAAGATCCTGTAACCCTCAGTTGAAGAAATAGGAAACTTGTAGTAGTGATCTTGTAGCATTATACCAAAGAGTAGTGCACTAAAAAAGGATGTACATTCGACTGAAATAAAATAGTGTTGAGACTACAAAGATTTTAGAACCCCTTCAGCACAGCTGGGAGCATATGTTAAATAACCCACTCAGTATTGTAGTCTGGAACTATTGTCATAGCAGCTTGAAGGATACAGACTGGCCTCCTTTAACCCAGTTTGCAGTGACCTAGATGTTCTAGAGGTGGCACCTGATGGCCATGCATCTGTTCAAAAGAGATTGGTAAAGTGAGGATAAATGTTATCATTTTGCAGAGTGGCACAAATATTATGTTCCCCTCTTCTGGCATTACCCCATGGTGAAACTCATGGGGAGTGTAGTTATATGAGGTGCAGAGCAGGCCTTGAGGCTGTCCTTACCCAATCACTTTGACTGCAATTTCTGGTTGTTTGGCATACCCTCCAAGGTAGTGGGATTTAACAGAACAGGGTCGTTATGGTTGAGAATGCTCAGATCTACTTTCATAACCTGTCTGTTTAAGCACTGAAATGGTTATCCAACTGAATGGATCCAAAGTTTGCATACATTGTGTTATAATCTGCAGGCTTGGGCATGCAAACCTATTGATATAACTAGAGGGAAGGAATATTGGAGTATTTGCATATATAAAAGTTATATAGAGCACTGTTAACATATTGAGGCTTGCACTGTTTATAGATCCATAGGTAAGTAGTAGACTAGTGGCCCTTGCAGGCCATTTTAATCCTAGCCAGTCTCCCTTCTGATGCTTGAATTAGCCGATCCCAGCTGATGTTATATCTTAATTACAGGTTATCCCTAGTGAGAAGAGCTGAGCTCATACCATAGATAATTTGAGGGACCCATGCAAGGGATAAAGTATTTAGGACCTGCCTCTGTCCATTATAACCAAAAGGAGCAGTCCTGGGATAAATGTTCTATTGCTCATCCATAGATCTAAGTTGTGCTTAAATATAGACAAGGATGAGCTTTGCTTTACGAGGATGGGGAGTCTGTTACAGATCAGTGGTATCCTCTGTGAGATATACCTGTCCCTCCAAACTGTTCTGCTGATGTGACAAAAGAGGTTTACATCCCTAGACCAAGATACTTAAATGATTGTATAAAAAAATGTCATTGCTGTAACAGAGCGTACTAGGCTATCTGCCCTAGGACATTTATAAGCCTAGCCAGAGTGTGTTTGGCTTTCACCACCCTTTTAGAATAGTTGACTGTGCCTTTGTATAGTAGGTCACAGAAGGTAGCCCTTTTAAGGTTAGTTTACTGTACCTCTGTCAAGCAGGGTCACAGAAGAGATCCCAGGGGTAAACTTACGATCTCCCATCCACTCGTCAAGATTTCTCTTGAAGAGGGTCAGTGAGGGGCTCTGCCTAACATGGATTGGGATTTTGTTCCAGAGTGAGGGGAGCCTCTGGGATATGAATCTGTCCCTCCAGCATGTCCTATTTATTTCTGTGCTGAGGTTCAAGTCACTGGAGCATGTAGCTCTAAAGGATATGGATTTCCTGAGGTGAAGCATGTCCATTAATTCTGGGTTGGACATGGCTTTATATGTCAGATGCAGATCGCCTCTGACTAGACGGTATGCAACTGAGTAGAGCTGGAGTTTCTTTAGCCAAGCTGAATAGGGCATCTGTTTGAGCCCCTTGATCCTCTTGGTGAGATACTTTTGGGGTCTTTCCAGTTGCTGCAGGTGCTGGGTAAGGTACATCCCAAACGGGGCATTGTACTCAATTATGGGCATGATAAGTGATGAGTAGAGGGGCACAATGACCTCTCTTGATCTAGATGTGAACCCTTTTGTGATAAGGTGGACTATATAGAAGTTCTTTCTAACCACTTTGGCAATGAGATTGTCAAAGGAGAGATTGCTATCTACTTGGGTCCCCAAGTCCCTAATTACTTCTTCCGTACTTAATGGATTACCACCTACGTGGAAATTTGTGGGCACTTTGTTTTTCCCAAAGGGGATGACTATGCACTTTTTGGCATTTAGCTTTAGGCCATGGCTCTGGCACCAGTTATCCGTCTCTGTAACACCCTTTTGGAGGATGCTTGTATCAGCCAGAGAGTCGATTATGGCACCCAGTTTGCAGTCATCTGCGAACTTGGTCAGCCATAGTCCACCCATGTTAGCCTGTACCTCGGAGAAATATATAACGAACAAGAGAGGTCCCAGGACTGAGCCTTGTGGGATGCCAGTTGTAACTGGTTTAGAGTCCGACATGGCACCTGCTATTCTGACCATGTGGGTTCTATCCCTGAGCCAGTTTGCAACCCATCTTGTGACATAGGGGTTGATATTTAAGCTGGTGAGCTTATTTATGATGCCCGAGTTGGGTATTCTTCCTGTCAAATGGTTTCCTTGTATAGATGTCAGACACAGTCTTTTCATAATCTCTGATCCATGAACAGTAAAATTGCACTTTTTTCTGCTTGCAGTTCCTAACAAAGCAGAGTGAAAAAGAGAAAAGAAGAGATACCCTGTCAGTACATTCCTTTGCACATTCAGGCATTTATCTGTTTGTTTGTTATGCTCTAACTGAGTTAGTGAACTACACTACTGACCCCTTTTTCAGTCACAACTGAGGTTCCAAAAGCAGAAAACATACAATACATCCCAAGGTATTTTTGCAGTTGCCAGGAATAAACATACAACAGATTGCAGGGTACAATTGTAGATGGAAGAAATACAATAATAAAGTAGTTATGCTAGTACAGGCTTTATAATGTTACAACACTTCTACGGGCATTTGGAAGCATTGTATACCACTTGGGAGGTACATTCCCCACTCTGGAATCATAGATAAACTTACTAAGCTGGGCATTAATCCCTGTGTCACTCAATGGGTTGCCAACTGGCTTACTGACAGAACCCACACTGTAAAAGTGGCCGACTCAAAATCCAGCTCCAGACAAGTGACAAGCGGAGTACCTCAGGGTTCAGTCCTGGGACCACTCTTGTTTGGCATCTACTTCTCTGAAGTACAGGCCAGCACTAAAGGACTCTGGGTAACAAAGTTTGCAGATGACTGCAAACTGGGAGCCGTTATTGAATCCCCAAATTATATGGATATTCTACAAAAGTGCCTTACAGAAACAGATGCTTGGTGCCAGAGCCATGGGCTCAAGCTCAATGCCAAGAAATGTATAGTTATCCCCTTTGGGAAAAAAACATGTACCCATGAATTACCACATAAGTGGCAGTACACTAAATACTGAAAGTGTGATTAGGGGCTTAGGGATACAAGTGGGCAGTGGTCTCACCTTCGATAACCACATCGCCACAACAGTCAGGAAATCCTTCTATGTGGCACACCTCATCATTAAGGGCTTTTCATCCAGAAAAATGGAGGTCATTGTCCCACTGTGCTCATCCCTCATTAGACCCATTATAGAGTACAATGCCCCATTTGGTATGTATCTCACAAGACATCTGCAACAACTGGAAAGGCCACAGAAATACCTCACTAAAAGAATCACAAGCCTAGAGCAGATGCCCTATGCTGACCATCTAAAAAAGTTCCAGCTATACTCTGTCACATATCACCTGCTCAGAGGTGATCTCTGCTTAACATACAAGGCCATGTCAAACCCAGAGCTGTTGGTCATGCTACACTTAAAGAAATCCCAATCCCTCAGAGCCACATTCTCCAGGGATCTAAACCTGGTCATCACATTGAACAAAACATGCTGGAGGGATAGGTTCCTGACCCAGAGACTCCCCATACTCTGGAATAGACTGCCCATACAGGTTCAAGCTGAAAAAGAGCCTTGACAACTGGATGGGAGATAGGAAAATCACCCCAGGGATCATGTCAATCGGCCTGTTAGACAGGGTACCAGGGAAGTAATAGACATGGAATTGGTATGGCTAGGCTTGTATAGGCCCTAGGGCCGATAGCCTAGTACCAACCTATGAACCTATAAGTGAAGCAGGATGCTATCCAGTTTCCCGAAAACCCATACAGGTTTCTGACCCATGTGCTGGCTATGTTCTTAGAAACTTTCGGAGGTAGTGAAATAATAAAATGTCTTTCTTCTTCCTGCTCTTCTTCATTCTGACATCTCTTTAAGTTTTCCACACTGGTACAAAATGCTTCTGACTCAGCTTTCCTAACTGCTTGACTCTGCTGGCCTGTGTTGACATAAAAAAATAATTTCCAGCCATTGTGATTTTTGCAGGGCAGTCATGAGCTCTGACCCCTTCTTTCTGTAACAATTGCATGTGTAAGACATTAGATGTCCTGTGTTTTTTTTTTTTTTTTTTTTTAACAGTCTTTGAAGTACCCATACCCAACCAGCAGCCACTTTTTTCCAGTCTTGTCTCCATCTGAAAAATGTAATATTAGTTGGACTACAGGATATGTTCTCCTTCAGGTCCTCTCTTTAAATAGCTCACCTATGGTTGTCTGGTGATCACTGGAGACAGTGCTCCAGAACTATAGCTGTGACAAGATAGGCTATTCATTTTTTTTTTTTTTTGGGGGGGGGGGGTATCTGACTTGAAACTCCAGTACTAAAGATGCTGCCTGTTGAAAAGCATATTTACTTCCTTATAACAAAATATGGTCATTGTATGGCTGATTCACTCACTTGAGCAATGATGTCAGTTTGACACTTAGGTTGTCAGAGTAGAAGAGTAGAATAGAGACTATAAAAGTTAATTGTTGCATATACGGTGACCTTCACTTTGTACAGCAGCAAAAGTTGTAAACAGTCAGTAATAACTTGTCATGGTTCTTTAAATATACTATTTTAACGTTTTTTTCTGTTAAAGCTCTTTGTTTTTCATTTTTGACACCTAATACCATTTATTTTCTAGCTCTGTCAGCCTACTTTAATTGAGTTACATTTCCCACTAAATGTATAAAAAGTTTACTGATTGTCCTCCTCCAAAATGCAAGTTTTCATGTATCATTTTAAAATGTCTTTTTAACAGGTCTATATTATAAACTCAAAAGCTTAAAAGAGTGAACGCTGTTTTATTGAACTGTAAACATCAAAACCAGTAAATAGCAAAAACATGGAACAGCGATTTTTTTCCCAGGGAAAAAAAAAATCACTGCTCCGAAAAAAAAAAAAAAAAAAAAACCCAAAACAAATGCAAACACAAAATAAAGTGGGAGGCTTTGCCCCCACACCCCCAATGTGGAGGGCTGTGCCACCCACATGCCCCCTACTTAAATATACCATCTCCAAGATCACACCGCAGTGGAGGAAATGGCAAAGTCCAAAAAATAGCCCAGTGATTTTTTTCAACTGGGAAAAAAATCTCTGTTCCATTTTCGCTATTTAGTGGTTTTGATATTTACAACTTGATAAAAGAGTGTTCGCTCTTTTAAGCTTTCGAACTTATGATATAGACCCTTTTTAACAAATCAATTCCATTAATTACTTCAAGAGATGCATTAAGCTAAGTGTTGCAAACAATTTCATTGTAAACTATAACAAGAAGAAAAAAAACATTTATTTATTTTTTTTTTTGTGGAATAACAGTATGATATGTTATTTTGAAGAAAATATAACTTGTGTAGCAAGCTAGTTTCTAACATGTTGCTTGTCTTTTTCCTTCCAAATTAGCATTTTAAAGTTAGGAATGAACTGCTGACTTCATTTGTATGAGTGGGATCAAAAGCCTGTATTTGATACATTGCTGTGGTTAAGGGATTTAGTGTTAGTTTAATTATTCCATAACATTTCTTAGCGTAAACTGTTCTAAATTGTTTAAGAGAACTAAAGGTCAAACTTCTTTTCTGGAAGAGATCTCCTGGACTGCCCATAATCTGAACATGACTAAAGCTTTTTGTATAAAATTGCAAATGTCAGTTGTAGGCTTGCTAAGAGTTGTATACAAACCACTAACGTCTAGCAGAAATTCCCACACAGTCTTGCAGCACACTTTTATTGTTTCTAGATTCTTCAACCATGAAGATGAAAGATGATGGAATGTTTTCCCTCATCTCTGAGGTATAGCAATTCTGGATTTAGTACATATGAGTAGTGGGAGTTTTATGGGAGCAGGGGCAGCACTTTTTAGGTGTAACAACAAGCTTCACATGTCACTGTTATGTTCAGATGATTGCACTTACATTTTCAGAGTTTTGGGATTTGCGTTGAAGAGTATCTTGATTCTATTTAGGTGTTATGCAGTTATTATTAGGACAAAGATGCAATCTATGAACTACAAATATTGTACAAAATTTATTATTATTATTATTATTATTATTATTATTATTATATGAGCTTGATGGAAACACTGTGAAGTTAAATAAATTGACATATGTCATCTTTACATAACGTTTAGGTCTACTACAACCACTTGAGTCCCTGCTGCTTGCAGACCACGATCATATAGCAAGGAACAGTAGCATCGTACAGCTTGCATGGGTGGCTGCTTCCACTCAGACTTGAATATATGTTCAGGCGAGGTGTGGCAGCTAAGCAGAGAGAGTGGATCTGCTGGACAATGCCCAGACACATGCTTGAGTTGGAGTGTAGTAAGCAAGGTAGCCAAGGGAGTGCAAGAGGGTGGGAGCTTAGACTACTTTTACATTGTGATTGTGAGGAAAATGTAGGTTTAGGGAGGCGGAGAGTAATTTTTATTTAGAAAATGTGTAGGGACTGTAGGTGGAAGGAGTGGTAGAGCATTTTAGCGTTAGGAAGTGAGAGGGGAGTTTATATTTAGAAAGAGATTGTGCAATTTATGTTTAGGGAATGAGAGAGAGATTTATTGATATGGTTATGGCACAAGAACTCAGGTTAGGGCTAGGAATCATTCACCTCTGTGAAGATCGGGTGAAGATGGGTGAAGGCTGCCAGCCTAGCCAGATATAATTTTGGAGATAATTCTGTCATCTGCAAATATTAATGTAAACCACATGCTTGTTGTCTTAAATTGTAAAAATAGTGTTACATGTGGAAATGGAAAAAAAAATGTAACAGCAGTGCACTCTACTGACCAAGTAAAGCATGTTGTGACCCTTTGATGTTAAAACTAGCAGCCAGTAAGTCTAGAGTGAGGCATCCTGCCTATTGTGTTAAGGCCAGAGTTAATGGCCAGAAGTTGCATGCATAAATGCCCTTTATTGTTCTGGTTTCTGCCCAGAGGTGAAGAATGTAAATGTAGTCTATGTTAGCCTGGGAACGCAGGGAAGTGTGAAGAATGATGTAATATGAACCAGGAATGTGATTTTAAAAACAGAGAGAATCAGAGAGCATTAAGCATTTTTGTCCTGACTATCCAACTCATCAGCACTGTCTTGCTCTATATGTAAGTTTATCTTAGACTTGTGTTTTCTCTTAGAAATAGCTAGAAACTAGAAAGATTAGACTAAATGTTTTTCTTTTATTACAGAAATGTACTACTGAATTATTTTAAGTATTTCTCTGTGATCTCTGAACTCTTGACTAGCTCTGTGTAGTAAAAAGTATTGTCTTGTATTTTGACTATTTGTTATTATATATTTTTAAACCCTTTCAACTGTGGCTGTTTTTGTAGAGATAATTTAAGCTCTTTAGAGTACTTGCATGCCTTTGGTAAAATTGTACAAAGCCACTCCAATAGCTTTAGCCCAGGGCTATACTACCAATTGGATAATAACATTGCACAGTAATAATTGGACACCCTTTTAAGGGCCTTTGAGTAGCTGATAAATATTAGTGGCTGGTGGCAGCTGGTACTACCGTATAGTCTGGAAAAAGGGGGCACAGCTGGAGAACCTGTGCCAGCCTGTCTGTGTGGTTATATAAACTCTTCTCAAAGTGTGTGTGTGTGTGTGTGTGTGTGTGTGTGTGTGTGTGTGTGTGTGTGTGTGTGTGTGTGTGTGTGTGTGTGTGTGTGTGTGTGTCTGTGAGCTACTTGGGCAGGGACATGAAGCACTGGTTGGACAGAGAGGGTGCTGGAGGTTTTAGCTTACCCACTAGGCTGAGACCTGGACCCTATAGCTGTGCCAGTGGGGAGTCTTATTGGGGACCTAGAGAGCAAGGGAACAACCAGCCCCAGACTGACTGTGATCTCTGTATGCTCTTAAGGGAAATTGCACTTTACTGTGTGTATTTGTTATCTTTCCTCCTGTATGAGAAGCCCCTCACTGGTGTTAGTGGTGAGGATTGAGGCTCACTGATTGCTGGGCCAGGGCACTGGTGTCACAACCTCTATACAAACCTAGTTATCTCACTTGCAGCTACTCCTTAACTTCAATAAAACTAAAATAATATTCTTTAACTCCTTGATCCTGCTCAGACAAAGACTAAGTTTTCTATCTTCACCTGTCAAAATGTACAACTAGAAATAGTCTCACAAACCAGACTACTTGGGGTCATCCTAAATGACCATCTTAAATATGATAGATATATTCAATATTTTGTGAGAAACATTCACTACAAATTAGGCTTCATTAACCAAGAATCTAATATTTACATTTTTACAATCACACCAGACAACCGCTGCATCATATGTTCTATCAAGCTTACAATCCTTACAAACATCAACTTAACATCAATCCAAAAACTAGAACAGTGCTACAACAAAATGGACAGATTTACTACCAGACTGCCTAAGTCAACTAATCACTATTTAGCTCTCAAACACTAAACTGTTGAGAATTCACAAAAAGCACCATCTATATACAGCTAAAAATGGCAGGCATAATACTTTTTTTTCTGACAAATGTCCCTCCCTCACTCCACTCCCATAATAGTACACTCCCCACAAGAAACCATCGATAATCAGACGCTAATCTATTTCAGGTCAAAAAAATTATACATTACCTTGGGTGACTCCCTATATTCCACCTATGTATCTAAATTGTGGAACTCTTTTCCCACTATTGTTATGATAATATCCTTTCATACCTGCTTCAAAATCAAAGTAATGTACTTATTTAATTCCTGGCCCTACACTTGTTTCAGCTCACCTAGGTAACTCACCTAGAGGACTCTTTCTTTTCTTTTCTTCTGCAACTCTTCATATATTACATTCAGATTGCATTTCCTTTAACTCCAATCTTTCTCTCGAACCATGCTGTCATCTCTTTATCATCCTGGAATTCCCCAGTCTTAGTCTGTCTTCCAACCCTAAATGTTACCTTTCCTCTTACTGTAAAATCCTCTCTGCCACCTGTCCAACAATCTTCCTTTTAATAATGCCTACCTGCTCTCCTGTCTCTTAGTGATTATAAAGTTTCCCACTTTCATTAATACCTCCCTCAATATCCACCCTTCTCATAACCCTCTTGGTTTTTGTATGCACTAAGTATCTTACACAGCCTTATAACTATTCTTCCTCCCTTCTCCCAGAAAACAATCATTGTGCTAAGTCATTCATTTTGTCATGTTGTAATGTAGAATATTTTTCTATATTATCTACATGTTTTTTTTTTCTTTTATTATTAGAATGTATGATTTTGTAAAGCTTTTCACCCTGGGCCTCCACTGAAAAAGAATCTTACACTGTCCATTCAGACCATCTCAGTAATCAAACACAAATAAATAAATTACATAGATAACTGGCTTGATGTTTAAGGTTAGAGACAGAGTTCTGGGAGATCTATGTAGATTATTATGGGTGGGTTGGGTTGAGTTGTAACAAGTCTATGTAATTTAAAATAACCCACCTAACGCAAGGTAGGGTATTTGTATGTAGAACAAATGACAACAAGCAAGTGAGCTGTGAGCTAATAGAACATCAACCCTTCTAGTGCACAAAATATCTAATTAAATGTTTATTATAATTTAATAAAGTTATTTAAAACAGAAAGGGCGGCCATGGTGTTGCAGTGGTTAGCATTGCTGCCTCACAGCAAGAGGTTCTTCGGTTCGATTCTCGGCTGGGGTGCCTTCTGTATGGAGTCTGCATGTCCTCCCTGTGGTCATGTGGGTTTCCTCTGACTGCTCCAGTTTCATCCCAAAGACATGCAGTAGGTGGATTGGACACTCTAAATTGGTGTGAGTGTGTGCGTGTGTGCGTGTGTGCCTTTTGTGGAATATTGGGTGCTGGGCTGGCAACTCGACACCGTAAAACTCCACTGCCAATCATGAGTGGACAGACGATCTGCAGTGCCGACCCCTAACCAGGAAAAGCCGAAAAAAGAAGAATCATTTAAAACAGAAAGGAAATAGTTCTGAATTAGAGACACATCATCATCTTTCGGCTGTTCCTGTTAGGGGTCACCACAGTGGATCATCTGTTTCCATTTCTTCCTGTCCTCTGCATCTTGCTCTGTCACACCAACCACCTGCATGTCCTCTCTCACCATATCCAGCAACCTTATCTTAGGCCTTCCTCTTTTCCTGTTACCTGGTAGCTTCATCCTTAGCATCTTTTTCCCAATATATTCAGCATCCCTCCTCAGCACATGTCCAAACCAATGTAATCTTGCCTCTCTGGCTTTGTCTCTAAACCTTCCAACTCAGGCTGACCCTCTAATATACTTATTCCTAATCCTGTCCACCCTCGTCACACCCAGTGCAAACCTTAACATCTTTAACTCTGCCACATCCAGCTCTAACTCCTGCCTTTTTGTCATTACCACTGTCTCCAACCCATATAACATAGCTGGTCTCACTACCCTCTTGTAGACCTTCCCTTTCACTCTTACTGGTACTCATCTGTCACAAATCGTTCCTGACACTCATCTCCACCCAGTCCATCCTGCCTGTACTCTCTTCTTCACCTCTCTTCCACAGTCACCATTACTCTGAACTATTGATCCCAAGTATTTAAACTCATGCACCTTCACCACCTCTACTCCTTGCATCCTCTCCATTCCTCTATCCTCCTTCTAATTCACAGACATAAATTCTATCTTAGTCCTGCTGACCTTCATTCCTCTTCTCTCTAGAGCATATCTCCATCTCTCCAGGGTCTCCTCCACCTGTTCCCTACTTTCACTACAGATCACAATGTCATCTGCAAACATAATAGTCCACGGGAACTCTGCCTGATCTCGTCTGTTAACCTGTCCATCACCATTGCAAATAAGAAAGTGCTTAGAGCTAATCCTTGATGTAATCCCACCTCCATCTTAAACGCATCCGTCACTCCCACCGCAGACCTCACCACTGTCACACTACCCTTCTACGTATCCTGTACCACTATTACATACTTCTCTGACACTTCTGACTTCCTCATACAATACCACAACTCCTCTCTAGGCACCCTGTTATATGATTTCTCTAAGTGTAAGAAAACACAATGCAGCTCTTTCTGACCTTCTCTGTACTTCTCCACCAGCACTCTCAGAGCAAACATCGCATCTGTAGTGCTCTTTCCCAGCATGAACCCATACTGCTGATCACTAATCATCACGTCCCTTCTTAACCTAGCTTCCACTACTCTTTCTCATAACTTCATGCTGTGAGTGATCAGTTTAATCCCTCTGTAGTTACTACAGCTCTGCACATCACCCTTATTCTTAAAAATCAGTACCAAAACACTTTTTCCCCATTCCTCAGGCATCCTCTCACATTCCAAAATTTCATTAAACAATCTGGTTAAAAACTCCACTGCCATTTCACCTAAACACCTCCATGCTTCCACAGGTATGTGGACCAACAGCTTTTCCATTCTTCATCCTCTTCATAGCTATCATTACTTCCTCCTTGCTAATCCATTGCACTTCATGATTCACTATCCCCAAATCATCCAACCTTCTCTCCCTCTCATTCTCTTCATTCAACCCCTCAAAGTACTCTTTCCATCTACTCAACACACTCTCCTCGCTTGTAAGTATGTTTCCCTCATTATCCTTTATCACCTTTACCTGCTGCACATCTTTCCCAGCTCGGTCCCTCTGTCTGGCCAATTGGTACAGGTCATTTCCTCCTTCCTTAGTGTCCAACCTTTCATACAACTCTTCATATGCCTTATCCTTCGCCACCTCTCTCTTTGCCATGCACCTCATCTCCTTATACTCCTGTCTACTTTCTTCATCTCTCTGACAATCCCAATTCTTCTTTGCCAACCTCTTTCTCTGTATACTTTCCTGTACTTCCTTATTCCACCACCATGTCTCCTTGTTGTCCTTTCTCTGTCCAGATGTCATACCAAGCACCTTTCTAGCCGTCTCCCTTACTAGCTCTGCTGTAGGTACCCATCTGTTTGGTAACTCTTCACTGCCACCCAGTGCCTGTCTTAACTCTTCCTTGAACTCCACCTCACAATTACCTTTTTTCAATTTCCACCATTTGATCCTTGGTGCTGCCCTCACACTCTTCCTCCTCCTCTTGATCACTGAGAAAAGCTATTTCAGCCAAAACTGGTCATTATTTTTGCTTCATTAAAGAAGATATATTAACCACATTTAGTGCTGGCCTTGTTTTTTGACTTTAAATATACATATAACCAATTAGTCCATTAGCAGGTTTTAGACAAACCACATCACAAATGAGCAAATGAAGGTCAAGCAATAGTGTATATCTCCAGAGGACAAACCCAAGCCTACAGCCGTGCATGTGAAAAGCAAATAACCAAGCAGGTGCCAAACAGAAGTACTGCAGAAGATCAGCCAAGGCTGCTATATACACATGTAGGTGTACACAACCAAATGTGTGCATGTCAAAGGCAGCACACAGGTGTACATGTGTATGTATGTGTTTCAGTGTCATAACTGGAAGTACATGAAATCAAGATCATACGCATACATACACCAATGACGTAATAATATCTTTGAAATATAACAGGACAGAATAATGAATATAGCAGGTTGTGCACATGGATAGAATAAAATTACACTGGGTAAGACACAAATATAACAAGAACAAGGATGCATTCAACCATTAGCCATCAACTTGTGTGTACATGTCCTGCATTGTAAAATGGCCATATAATTGGCACATGTTCCCTGTCTCAGATTAATAAGTGGCAATGGACAGTAGTTTTGACAAAGGCAAACATCCCTGAAAAAATAGTAGGAACACAGTAAAGTGCTAGGGAGGTGGATAACCTGGGACCACATAATGGTAAAACAGGACATGGTATGGTGATACAATGCAAATGCATTTTTTATACCACACGGGGTACTGTAGAAGACACACACATATGCATTTAAACACATAACAGAAAACCTGGGAGAAGAGAGGCCATAACACATGAGCGAAGATCAGTCCACTGGTGAATAAAGTGGATTGATCTTCGCTCATGTATTGTGGACTCTCTTCACCCAGGTTTTCTGTTACTAGTGGAGTATTTTGGGTGAATTTGCTTTCTCATTCTTATTTCTGTTATACATTTAAACAAATGGAAAATGTATGTCAAATGGCCAGATGGATTGCTGATGTCCACTGAACTGGACTTGATAAAACATACATACACAGTAATGTGCAATCATGTCACATCAATATGCATAGGTAAGCAAATTCAAAATTTCAAACACATACACATATGCTGTCATGCAGATGTCAAATAAAGAAACTCTTGTGTGTCAACCACACTGCTCATAACGGAGGTGAGGATACCCATGTCAATGTCATTACAGCACATTTGCAGTACATCCCTGAATGATTATTTGTCCAAGGTACATTTCTGTGTCAGTATATATCTGAATATGTGAACACATATTTGCAATCATAATGTGTACAAGTATTTATGGAAGGTGTACACCAATGTCAGTACAGCATGGGTGTGAAAATCCTACATATAATAAACATGTAATATGCTGTGAAAGAATGTGTAATCTGTAACATTGTATACAGATTAATGTTACCTTGCTGTTTCATGTAGTCAGATAAGGAGGACTGTACATAGACAGGATA